>NC_041346.1:30542335-30554835 GCF_004354835.1 Perca flavescens
CTTGGTAGCACGCCAATAATGGCACATGTACAAATTGGCGTGTCGTACATACGCTACTTCAGGAGATCAGTCTGGTATTAGAGTTTCACTACATTGTACTGTGTGTATGAGACGATTAAGGAATACAGTTGAGTTTAGTCGTAGTGATGTATAGGAGTCTCTTATGTAACACTGCGTGTGCAGTGCTGGGAGTGTTAAAAAAAGGGGTATTGTACATTGGATATAGGACGCATTTAAACTCAACATCACAGGGTTACAGCGTGGACTAAAAGCTGCGGTGCTTTAATCTCTCAGCAGACAGGGAGGTCATAAGACACAGCCGGAAGCCTCCAGCAGACACACACTCACACACACACACACACAGAAACACTGTGGCCTACATCGCTTCGGTCTCAACAGCTACTTTGTCCCGTTGCAGAGTTTCCCCCAAAGTTTGTGGAAGACGTACTGTAGATGCACATATTTGGCGGAAGGTTTAGGGGGTCTTTCCTCAAGAAAATGTGAAAAAAAAAAAAAAAAAAAAAAAAAAAAACGTTGGAAAAGCTAGAGCAGATAATAAATAAATACCGCTCAAAAAGCTTAAAGACAGAACTTGCTAAAGAAGTCATGCTCACACAGAAACACTGTGGCCTGCATCGCTTTCCTCTCATCAGCTACTTTGTCCCCGTTGCAGTGTTTCCCCCGAAGTTTGTGGAAGACGTAGGTGAGCATTTTTGGCGGAGAAAGAGAAACTTCACAAGAAAATGTGAAGTTTGTCAGCGCAATTTCCCATCATTTAGGACCGTTATGTGTGTCTAAAAACGCTAGAGCAGATAATACATACATACCACTCAAAAAGGTTAAAGACCGAGCTTGCTGGTGAAGTTGACTGGGGGACCGACTACAATCCTCTCAGGACACAACATCAAAACATCCGTTTCATCTCTATAGTTGATCAAAATGCGCTTTCATCTCACTATAGGAGCAGCTGGAAATGTACACTAAAATGTCCTGACTGTACGGTTAGCTATCACTAAGACTATCACGTTCCTGTGTATTTAACTCTTCTCTATGAATATCGGAAGAAAGATTCATGTTACGCTCTCACTAGGCACAAGTGTGTGTGTGTGTGTATATGTGTCTGTGTGTTTGTGTGTGTGCTTGTATGTCTGTGTGTGTGTGTGTGTGTCTGTATCTGTGTCTGTATGTATGTATGTATGTGCGTGTCTGTGTGTGTGTGTGTGTGTGCGTGTCTTTATGTATGTATGTGCGTGTCTGTGTGTGAGTGTGTCTGTATGTTTGTATGTATGTGTGTGTGTGTGTGTGAGAGAGTGTTGTTATTGGCCTTTGGTTTATGTTTGTTCTGGTTTTTTTTCACTCTCCCCTTATTAAGTTACCAAATAAGTTCAAAATGTCTGTATTACTGATGTGATTTTGAGGTGCCTCTCTTTTGAAAACATGACAGTTCCTCTCAGTGGGATATTCCCAATTAAAGACCTCCAATGAACAGCTAACGTGGGTTTCCGTGGCATTCATTTGCGTGTCTGTGTCCTCTCAGCACAACAGGAAAGGGAGTCAAACTGAAAACACAACAGTGTGTAAAGCCAACTCTCCCATTCTCACCGAGCTGTCAGCGAGAATGGGAGAGTTCTCACATTAATATAGAGATATGTAATGATACGGTTACAGCAGACACAGACAGCCAACATGAAGAGGAGACACAACAGCCGAATAAAACACGTTGATTTTGTTGACATGTTAGGGTCAAAGGTTTTTACAGAGGGGAAGTTTGGATATCCCTTTTTTTTTTTTTTTTTTTAAATCGCTGCATAAATCTGAAAACGCTGTCAACAGACATTATTTCTGCATGTTTTTATGAGTGAAATGTTGTATAAACCAGGCTGTGAATGCTATCTGAACAAATCCCTGTTTAAAAAGCTTCAGAATACAGAGAGGAGTGAAAGGGGAAAAGTGTGGGGTCTTGTGAGTGGAGATTTCTGGCTCAAGAGTTTGAGAACCAACCCTTTAAAGAAATGGATTAAAAAAAAACTAAGATTTTGAAGATGTAACGGATATCACCATGGAACTTCCCACATTTACTAACATGAAGACGCTTATTTTCTGGGTTATAAGTTTTCTAAAAAAAATATGTTACAATATGTAAATGAGGCATTATCTAATGCTAATTTTCGGTGAATTTAGGAGGAGTGTACAAACACAAATTAGACCAAGTGTGGTATAATACGTGTTTTCTTTCAACCAGTCTGAAAGAATACGTGCTATAGAAGATTAATTGCCCAAAATGTCTACGTAGAAAACCAATGTTTTTCCCTGTAAGTGTCTCCCATCTGATGGCAAACCGGAGCTAGCTTAAGCTAGCTTCCAGTCGGTTTACTGGAAGCTAGCTGCAGCTTTGGGTTGGATAAATCAATTAGATGCTATTTATGCTAGCGGTTGGAGCTAATGCTAATAGCATTTTTAGGGTGGAGACCTGTCAAGCAACGGTAGAAGCCACTGCACGTTCAACATAGGTGACCGGGGGTCGACCGCAGATGTATTCGTTAGCTATAACACAATAGTTACCAAGGCTAACAGTTAGCCTAGCGGCCTCGGTTAGGGTGTGGATGAATGACATCATCATACTTACATTATCAATCACAACGGGCTGGTTAGCTAAAATGTCATAGGACTCCATGACGGACTAGATATTGAAGATATGTTTCTATCGATCCGTGTGTGTATTCCTCCCCGCGCAGTGTTTTAATCATGTAAAAGATAACGCGCTGTCACTCCGCACTGTGCTGTCTCGACGCCGCCGATTCTCTCTCTCTCTCTCTCTCTCTCTCTCTCTCTCTCTCTCTCTCTCTCTGTGCTGCTGCTGCTGCTGCTGAACAGTTGGCCCGCCTCTGTCTGCCTACCACAACAACACACGGACTGAAAGGAGAATCAGCCAATCATATTGACAAGAACCTTGACTGACAGGAGGGTGGACCAATCAAAGCGTTTAACCGAATAGCCATGCGTTTCAGGCTTGTTTGCTGTCAGGGGCAGCGCACAAGCTGTGGAAACGACGGCTTCTTTTTGTGAGGAAAAACGCCCAGTTAAACGTTGCTGGTTTATTGGGATCTTTTGAGCAGATGCAGAGACAAAAGCGGCAGGTTATCCTTTACAAAGTGTTTATAAAGTTAGAAAGTCTCCCTAGGTATATATGTACCTAATGTTTTTTTTGCATAAGTTACTGTTTATGGTATTTTATTTCATTTTATTATAATTAAAATGTGTATATACGTTTTACGTGTATGGCGTACAGGGTAGTTATATAGTATGACCTATGTTAAGTGATATGACGGCCAAATTCTGCTTTATGACAAGAATTACAAGAATTTATGGGGTAGTTTCACGCCCGAATGCCCGATTCTGTGATTTCCCCAGACACCCTGAATCCAGCAACTACCGTCACAGCCGCCGACCAATCAGACAGCTGCTAAAAACCTTAGCTAGCTACCTAGCTACCCTTCTGTAGTCCCTGTCAGAAAGTTAAAACACAAGCAAAACACAGCACAGAAGTGCGGATTAAACAGGAACTATATTATACATTTCTATTTCTCAGGTAAGTGGTGTTTTTATATTGCTATCGCAACAATATATCGTTTTATAAAACGACAAATGTGAAGTTAACGCTAACTAGTTAGCTTAATGTAAAACTGCCATTAGCAAAAGTTGACGTTAGCTATCTCCTGTTAGCATCAACTTATATAGACGTATATGAGCTCGTGCCGACAAACGTTAAAAGTCCGTTAAATACCGAGAACGGGACTTTGGGTGAGTGGCGATGTTAATTTTCATATCGTTTATAATTTTTAAAGCACATTTCATACATAAAATGCAGCTCAAAGTGCTTTATATTAACGTATTAGGGCATTAAAAACAATAAAAAGACAACATACTGTAAAGTTACAAGATAACTAAGTTCATAACAATACAATTAAAGACACAATACATTTAAAAAAGCAGAGGCATAAACAAGTTAAAACACTAAAGTTAGCTTCCGATTCGGCAGTTACAACTTAACGTTACTTACACATTGCTCATTTAGACCAAAAACCACTATATACGTAGAGTTGTCCTCGATAAAAACATTATCCCAGAGAGGACGGTTTAAAACACGGTGTTTCAGATGTTTTAAAGTAGCTTTTACACATTAGTTAGCTAATTTATTTCGAAAGAATACTTTAACTATTGGTTTCTGTTCATGGTGAATGCTGTATGTGTAGCTAGGTGCGGTGTCATGGGTCACTTTTAGCCACAAAAACTGTGGACAAAATAAATATCACCAGTTTAATTTCTCGTTCAGGACGTTTAAAAAGGTGGTTTCTGTCTTTGCTTTTACGCCTTTTAAATTTTTTTTTTTTACGTTTTCGACATTTTTTTACGACATTTGAAGCATCTATTAATGCTTTTTTTTTTCGTCGTTTTTCAGTTTGACTTTTTCATGTAAATGCTAGATCAGGTCTGCTAGACGTGTCGACGTAGTTAGGTTTAGGCATGAGGAATGGGGATTGGTTAGGGTATAGATAAGTATATAGTTAAGAATAATGCTATTTTTAAATATGTTTTCTCTGAAAAAATAAGCTAAATATGTATAGGGGGCAGTAAAAATGGACTTCGGACTTTGGATGGGCCACTTAGTGACATTACATGAAATAAAATATAATTAATTAACCCTTGTGTTGTCCTCCCTTCTTTTATGTTATGTAAATTACAAATGATCACCCCTTTCTGTGTTACATCTTCTTAGCCAACTTCATTACAACCTTTTACCACTAGTGTTACACGTATGTCTGGATTTCACGGTCAATAAACCTCATTTATATTAAATCATACCTAATTTCTGAGTTTAAAAAATTAAATAAATAACAAATTATGAATTATGAATTATCCTGACTAAAATAAGAGCATGTGGAGTGGATTCCAGACCGGTATATGTCAACGGTTAGTCAGGAAATGCTTTAGGAACCATTTTAAATTTATTTTCAGATCCTACGAATTGAATAAAAACACCCAAAATTCAGTGAAAATAATGATTAAATCCTTAATTTCACTTGCAAGCAGCGCTGTATGGAACCATCCATGATATTTTTTGAGGCAAACCTATTTTTCTGATACAGAAACTTAAAAAATAATGGGTGAAATTTGACCCAGGGACAACAGGAGGGTTCGTTCATTCATTCATTGTGCTCGATGTATGAACAGCCAACGGTTTGCTCATCGGTCTGTCTGTTTCCGCTCATTTCCAGGGTCCCCGCTGCAGTCTGATGGGTTCATGTTAACGGCCAGCAGAGCGGAGCCCGTTCAGCGCCATGGCCCTCGCCGAGGAGCAGCCGGAGAAGTAAGACCACACCAGTTTCATTCTGCCGTGAGGTGTTACGATGAAGACCATTTTTTAAAGTCAGACTGTGTAGAAAGGCAGATTAAGATCATGGACATTCATAAGTGTGTGTGTGTGTGTGTGTGTGTGTGTCTCTGTCTCGGTCTGTCTGTGTGTGTGACTGTCTCTGTGTGTCTGTCTCTGTGTGTGTGTGTGTGTTTCTCTGTATCTGTGTGTGTGTCTGTGTCTGTCTGTCTGTCTCTGTGTGTGTGTGTGTGTGCGTGTCTATCTGTGTGTGTGTCTGTCTCTGTCTGTCTCTGTGTGTGTGTCTCTGTGTGTGTGACTGTCTCTGTGTCTGAGTCTGTGTATCTGGGTCTGTCTGTGTCTGTGTGTCTGTGTGTATCTTTCTGTGTGTGTGTGTGTGTGTGTGTGTGTGTGTGTCTGTGTGTATCTTTCTGTGTGTGTGTCTCTGTGTGTGTGTGTGTGTGTGTGTGTGTGTCTGTGTCTGTGTGTGTGTGTGTGTGTGTGTCTGTGTGTATCTTTCTTTGTGTGTGTGTGTGTCTGTGTGTATCTTTCTGTGTGTGTCTGTCTGTGTGTGTGTGTGTGTGTGTGTGTGTCTGTCTGTGTGTCTGTCTGTCTGTCTGTCTGTCTGTCTGTGTGTGTGTGTGTGTGTGTGTGTGTGTGTGTGTGTGTGTGTGTGTGTGTGTGTGCGCGCGCTGTCCAGACACTGTTGGGTGTGTTTTGCCACGGAGCGAGACGACCACAGTGCGGAGTGGGTGAGCCCCTGCAGGTGTAAAGGCTGCACTAAATGGATCCACCAGGCCTGTCTGCAGCGCTGGCTGGACGAGAAGCAGAAAGGAAACAGCAGCGGAGCGGTCAGCTGTCCCCAGTGTGGCACTGAATACCACATCACCTTCCCCAAGATGGGTGAGTGACAGTTTACATCGCCCTGGCAACCTTCAGCTGCTCTTTAGGGGCATTCAGACGCCCAATAATCAAACAGGAATCTAGGGCTGGTCGAAATACCATTTTTTTTGAGCTTCGAAGCTTCGGTAGTAATGAGCATCAAATATTTGGAGCTTCGGAGAGAGGGGGCTGAACATATTATTATCTCTAATAAAGGCAGGAATCTCTACGTGTCTGTCTGTTTGTTTGCATTTTGATTATTTTGAGAACCTTTCATCCAAACGACTTCACAAGGGAGTGCAGCAGTGTCGTATTTGGTGCAATATAAATAGACAGGCCAGACGCGTTCAGAACTAATAAACTTTGAACCTCTCAAGGATCACCGTCTCGTCAACCGGACACTTTGTGACGTCGCTGTAACCTCGATAAAACTTCCGCTTATGAGCGTTGTTATAACTTTAAAGCATTAAAGCTTCAAAATATACAACCATGTACACAACTGTTACAAAGTAACAGAAAATAAAACAATTCAGCCGTAATCTGCGCAGCCGAGAGTGCATGCATGTTTTCTGCTGTTTTCGTTGTCCTTTCAGCAACAAAGTGGTATTTGGACCAAAACTTGAGTTTCATAAATCCCAAGAGTCCAAGAAAATGTAATATCCAAGCTTTATATTCCAAAACGATCTCTTCGCCTCACGATGTTGAAGTTTCTGGCCGAATCACAACGGAAAAACGCAAAAAAGTTTTCCATTTCCGCACTTGTTATCGCCGCTAGCTTCTCTGCCCAGCTCGCTAAATGTTCGAAGTGGGCGTCATCGTGTACCGACAGCTTCTTCTTCTTCTTCTTCTTCTTCTTCTTCTTCTTCTTCTTCTTCTTCTTCTTCTTCTTTGTAGTTTATTGTCGGTTGGCAAACCAACTTAAATGTGCATTACCGCCACCAACTGGACTGGAGTGTGAACGAGAGATAAATGCAGAAAATAAATAACCCAAAATAAAATAATACAAAAAGAATATTCGAATGTCAAATTTTCAAATCGAATACCAACCCACCGAACGAATATTCGGGTCGAGGCCTACAGGAATCCAGTTATTCTCCGCAGGGTTGTGCAGCGGAGGGAGTGTCAATGAAACGGCACGGCCTGTTTGTGTTCTTAAACGACTTTATATTTCATCACCTTACATGTCATTTTATCCAAAGCGACTTACAATTGCTATCAGAGGTTGCACACCTCTAAGTGTCTCGCTCAGGGACACATTGGTAGATGTATCGCAGTGGGAATCGAACACGGGTCTCCCACACCAAAGGCATGAGTCCTATCCACTGCGCTATCACCACCCCATTTCCCAGTTTTCCAATCAGATCGTTTGTAGATCTCGGCATGTCCGAGCGCACTTGAAGGCGGCTTCATTTTCCCGGAGAAAGAGAGAAAGAAAAGAGGCGAGCGAGACGCAGCGAGTGCTTTGTTGTTGGAGGAAATTTTCAGCTATTACACAAACTTCCGGGCAGTTTAGTGCTTGTGTTGTGGCAGCGATAGAGGCAGTGATGTTTCCTGTTTCCTGTTCCCTGATCAGACTCTGACAAGTCTGATCTCCCGTTACGTGATTGGCCACCGCAGAGTGACGTGGGGTTGCGTTCCTCCTAGTCTATCCGTGCGTTCATGGACATCGGAAAAATGTTTTTCCGAGTGAAAACGTCACCATTCACGTAACTTTCTGTGGGAATCGGAGGTGGGGAAACTCCAGTTGGTGACGCGTTGTTGACAACTGATGTTTGATGGAGGCGACTTTGGTTCACTGAACATATTTTAATGACAATAAACTGTTTATTGTGGACAAATGCCTCTGCCAAGAAACATACACAGACATAATATGTTTCAAATTTTCATAAATAGGCCCATGTATAAAAAAACAACACATAATCCGTGTCTTTTCCCGTTGGTTGTCATAAGAATAACAGGCACCGCCCCCCTGGTTACGTTGTTTTTCCGACTGCCACCTCTTAGTCGATTAGTCGACTAATGGGTCGTTTTGGTCTTAGTCGACTAAGATTTCTTTAGTCCATTAGTCATTATTTATGCTTATTCATGCTTAATTACTTATTTCCAAGAAACTTCTGAGCACATTTATGGTAAACACAAGATTTAAAGTGGTGCTTTTGCAGGATTAATTGTGGAGAAACTCAGTTTTACAGATGGTTAATTAACTACATTTATATTGTGCTTTTCTAGTCTTAACCACCTCTCAAAGCTCACAGCTCTGTCAATTAAATCAACTAATCGATTAGTCAACAGAATCGTATAAGTGTTAGTCGACTAAGAAGTTCTTTAGTCGAGGACAGACCTAAAGAAGAGAAGTACAGAGTGTGTGTGTGTGTGTGTGTGTGTGTGTGTGTGTGTGTGTGTGTGTACCCGTTTTACTATATTCGTGGGGTCCAAAAACCGGGGACTACAGTATACTTGTGGGGTCTGCACAGCCTCGTGGGGACCAAAATGCTGGTCCCCACGAGTTTAAAGGGCTGTTTGAGGGTTAAGACTTGGTTTTAGGATTAGGGTTAGAATTAGGTTATGGTTAGGGTGAGGGTAAGGGTTAAGGTTAGGCATTTAGTTGTGATGGTTAAGGTGAGGGTAAGGGTTAAGGTTAGGCATTTAGTTGTGATGGTTAAGGTTAGGGTAAGGGTTAAGGTTAGGCATTTAGTTGTGATGGTTAAGGTTAGGGTAAGGGTTAAGGTTAGGCATTTAGTTGTGATGGTTAAGGTGAGGGTAAGGGTTAAGGTTAGGCATTTAGTTGTGATGGTTAAGGTGAGGGTAAGGGGCTAGGGAATGCATTATGTCAATGACAAGTCCCCACAAAGATAGTAATACAGTGTGTGTGTGTGTGTGTGTGTGTGTGTGTGTGTGTGTGTGTGTGTGTGTGTGTGTGTGTGTGTGTGTGTGTGTGTGTGTGTGTGTGTGTGTGTGTGTGTGTGTGTGTGTGTGTGTGTGTGTGTGTGTGTGTGTGTGTGTGTGTGTGTGTGTGTGTCCCCTCCCTCCCTCTCCTCAGGCCCGTTGGTGTATTTCCTCCAGCAGGTGGACCGAGCTCTGACCCGGGCCAGTCCGTTTGCTGCCGTCGGCGTGGTGGTCGGGACCGTCTACTGGTCCGCCGTCACATACGGAGCTGTGACCGTCATGCAGGTCCCAAAAAAATTAAATATTCACAGAAATAAAGTCCTAAACCAGCTCAGACCAAAGAGTTGAAAGTTTTACGCTCTCTTGACGGCTTTTTTTTCTTTCTTACGAACACTTTCAGCGCTGTTATGATGATTTTGACACTTTTTTTTTTAAGTCTTTCTTGACACTTATTCAATGTTTTCGGCAAGTCTTTGACAATTTTGACGCGTCTTTGTAACGCTTTTTTGACTGTTTTGGCTACTTTCATGCTATTGGCTAGGGCTGGGCAATATATCGATATTATATCGATATCGTGATATGAGACTAAATATCGTCTTAGATTTTGGATATCGTAATATCGTGATATGAGACTAAATATCGTCTTAGATTTTGGATATCGTAATATCGTGATCTGAGACTAAATATCGTCTTAGATTTTGGATATCGTAATATCGTGATATGAGACTAAATATCGTCTTAGATTTTGGATATCGTAATATCGTGATCTGAGACTAAATATTGTCTTAGATTTTGGATATCGTAATATCGTGATATGAGACTAAATATCGTCTTAGATTTTGGATATCGTAATATCGTGATATGAGACTAAATATCGTCTTAGATTTTGGATATCGTAATATCGTGATATGAGACTAAATATCGCCTTAGATTTTGGATATCGTAATATCGTGATATGAGACTAAATATCGCCTTAGATTTTGGATATCGTAATATCGTGATCTGAGACTAAATATCGCCTTAGATTTTGGATATCGTAATATCGTGATATGAGACTAAATATCGCCTTAGATTTTGGATATCGTAATATCGTGATCTGAGACTAAATATCGTCTTAGATTTTGGATATCGTAATATCGTGATATGAGACTAAATATCGTCTTAGATTTTGGATATCGTGAGATGAGACTAAATATCGTCTTAGATTTTGGATATCGTAATATCGTGATATGAGACTAAATATCGCCTTAGATTTTGGATATCGTAATATCGTGATATGAGACTAAATATCGCCTTAGATTTTGGATATCGTAATATCGTGATCTGAGACTAAATATCGTCTTAGATTTTGGATATCGTAATATCGTGATATGAGACTAAATATCGTCTTAGATTTTGGATATCGTAATATCGTGATATGAGACTAAATATCGTCTTAGATTTTGGATATCGTAATATCGTGATATGAGACTAAATATCGTCTTAGATTTTGGATATCGTAATATCTTGATATGAGACTAAATATCGTCTTAGATTTTGGATATCGTAATATCGTGATCTGAGACTAAATATCGTCTTAGATTTTGGATATCGTAATATCGTGATATGAGACTAAATATCGTCTTAGATTTTGGATATCGTAATATCGTGATATGAGACTAAATATCGTCTTAGATTTTGGATATCGTGAGATGAGACTAAATATCGTCTTAGATTTTGGATATCGTAATATCTTGATATGAGACTAAATATCGTCTTAGATTTTGGATATCGTAATATCTTGATATGAGACTAAATATCGTCTTAGATTTTGGATATCGTAATATCGTGATCTGAGACTAAATATCGTCTTAGATTTTGGATATCGTAATATCGTGATATGAGACTAAATATCGTCTTAGATTTTGGATATCGTAATATCGTGATCTGAGACTAAATATTGTCTTAGATTTTGGATATCGTAATATCGTGATATGAGACTAAATATCGTCTTAGATTTTGGATATCGTGAGATGAGACTAAATATCGTCTTAGATTTTGGATATCGTAATATCGTGATATGAGACTAAATATCGTCTTAGATTTTGGATATCGTAATATCGTGATATGAGACTAAATATCGTCTTAGATTTTGGATATCGTAATATCGTGATCTGAGACTAAATATCGCCTTAGATTTTGGATATCGTAATATCGTGATATGAGACTAAATATCGCCTTAGATTTTGGATATCGACTAAATATCTTAGATTTTGGATATGATATGAGACTAAATATCGCCTTAGATTTTGGATATCGTAATATCGTGATATGAGACTAAATATCGTCTTAGATTTTGGATATCGTAATATCGTGATATGAGACTAAATATCGTCTTAGATTTTGGATATCGTAATATCGTGATATGAGACTAAATATCGTCTTAGATTTTGGATATCGTAATATCTTGATATGAGACTAAATATCGTCTTAGATTTTGGATATCGTAATATCGTGATCTGAGACTAAATATCGTCTTAGATTTTGGATATCGTAATATCGTGATATGAGACTAAATATCGTCTTAGATTTTGGATATCGTAATATCGTGATCTGAGACTAAATATCGTCTTAGATTTTGGATATCGTAATATCGTGATATGAGACTAAATATCGTCTTAGATTTTGGATATCGTGAGATGAGACTAAATATCGTCTTAGATTTTGGATATCGTAATATCGTGATATGAGACTAAATATCGTCTTAGATTTTGGATATCGTAATATCGTGATATGAGACTAAATATCGCCTTAGATTTTGGATATCGTAATATCGTGATCTGAGACTAAATATCGCCTTAGATTTTGGATATCGTAATATCGTGATATGAGACTAAATATCGCCTTAGATTTTGGATATCGTAATATCGTGATATGAGACTAAATATCGCCTTAGATTTTGGATATCGTAATATCGTGATATGAGACTAAATATCGCCTTAGATTTTGGATATCGTAATATCGTGATATGAGACTAAATATCGCCTTAGATTTTGGATATCGTAATATCTTGATATGAGACTAAATATCGCCTTAGATTTTGGATATCGTAATATCGTGATCTGAGACTAAATATCGCCTTAGATTTTGGATATCGTGAGATGAGACTAAATATCGTCTTAGATTTTGGATATCGTAATATCTTGATATGAGACTAAATATCGTCTTAGATTTTGGATATCGTAATATCGTGATCTGAGACTAAATATCGCCTTAGATTTTGGATATCGTAATATCGTGATATGAGACTAAATATCGCCTTAGATTTTGGATATCGTAATATCGTGATATGAGACTAAATATCGTCTTAGATTTTGGATAT
>NC_041346.1:30559835-30619835 GCF_004354835.1 Perca flavescens
CTCAGATGTAGAACATGTCAGCTAGCTTACTCTAGAGACAGTAAAAGAAAGGCTGTTTCTCCGACTTCAGTCAGTTCCAAGGCAGGATCAGCTGGGAGACTTCTTCTAAACCAGGGAGCACATGGAAGTAGTTCTTTTGGAGATTAAGGTGAACTAGTGTGTGTTGTAGCAGTGCTTTGCTATTGAAAACGAGGTAGCATGCTAACGGTAACGCTACAAGCTAACGGTTGCGGTTAGCCAGCTCGTTTCGGCTAGTGACGTAGAAAGCCGTGTCGATTTTGACCAGCTCACCAGTCTCAAGGCAGGACACATTCAGAAACCGTATCTCACTCAGAACACCATGGATGGATTTTTTTCAAAGTTTGTATGCGTGTGGAAGCACCAGAGACACAAAATAACACCCCAAATCCCAGAATTTCATAATATGGGGACTTTAATATGAAAAGAAAATGTGGGTACTTCAATCTTGGTGTTTTTCATCAGTTCTAGAAGTCCCTTATTTTGGCCTCCTCTGTCTCCGCAGGGCGGCATCGCATTTGTGTTGATTAAGGGAGCGCTGAAGGTGTATTTCAAACAGCAGCAGTGCGTCATGCAGAGCAGCCGCAACATCCTCAACTACCCCGAGAGGAACGGAGACGGACAGAACGACGGTGGAGAGGACGACACGGAGGACACAGAGGACAGTGGAAACGAATAGTAGAGAGAGAGAGAGAGAGAGAGAGAGAGAGAGAGAGAGAGAGAGAGAGAGAGAGAGAGAGAGAGAGAGAGAGAGAGAGAGAGAGAGAGAGAGAGAGAGAGAGAGAGAGAGAGCAGACATGGTGGTTCAAAAGCAAAATGTATTTAACTATAAAACACAAAGGCGAGTGCTTCTGTAGAGGAGGAGGAGGGGAGTTTGGGTCAGAAGATATGAGAAACTAAAGAGAAAATTCAGTATTTTTTCAACCTGGACCCTAATTTCCCATGCATTGGTGTCTTGATGTCTAATGTGTCTCTAGACGTTAAATAAGTCGGCTTTCACTACTGAACTTTTTGTTAAATTCACACAAATACAGAAACGTTAGTATGCCGTTAAACAGTTAAAACTAGAAGGGCACTCGGAGAGCTCAGACTTCCGACCAAGACGTAACCTGGCTCACAATGTAAGTTGGAGTTCACCTGGCCGGGAACTCAAGTTCCCAATTATCGCAACGCCACGTGAAAGCAGCACACACACCCTGTCTTGTAATGAATCTGTGTATCTACCACCGTGATTCAGATCCACTCCCCCCACACATATGCACACTCGCACTCCCCCCATACATACATACATACACACACACATACACTTGCACACACACACACACGCTGCACAATGTAGCTCCCGTTTTGATTACATTTACGATTTAATTTGATATCAATCATGTTTGAATTTGAATTTCAGTTCCAGTACCAGTTAATCTTGGATATAACCGAGATTTTCAGAGAACTTCTGCTGTAAATCGTACAAACAAGAAGCAAACCCTCAGATATTTAAATAATGCAGCGGGTTAATGTTTACATTAAGAACTGACCCCCAAAAAGTTTGATTTAAAGGACCTTTTACTTCTACATCCATGGTGAAAAGGCAGATATTAAAAGATCCATTTCAGGATTTCATTAATCCATATCAGACCACTCTAATAACGATCATTTGAACCCAGCCAGCCTTTGTAAATGCCTATTCTGCACTTGGTGTTTCAAGTGCATGTCTGATGCAGTCTGATGTATAAATTCATTCTCCCGTATTAAGCCTTAACACTGTGTATATTACTGTCTCCCTTGTATGTGCCTTATTTAAAGCACTTTGTCAGAAAAGAACGTCTGCCAAACACTGGACTGTAACATAAAGGTAACGCAGACATTATTTGCTGGCCTACATTATACTTTACTACTCAAAGGATTGCCTAACTTTTTAAAGATGTTTCAGAACTTGGTTGAGCTGTAAACGTACGGGCTTTCAGCTGAGTCTTTATCTTGTTTGTAAAAAGGGTGGTGCTGCTTGCAAACTCAATCAGTCGACAGGTTGTTCTGTGAACTTTGATCCATGTTATCTGATGCAACTGAAGTAACTCGTAATGCTCCCACACCGTTCACAGGGTCACAGTATGCAACGTGTAGGGCTGGGTACCGAATTCAATACTTAACACACCGACCGAATTGCCTCTAAAGTATCGAGTTTGTTAATGGTGTTTCGAACTTCCTGCAAATTTGAGATTTGCTCTGCAAGTCCGTCTGGCCAAGAGCTCTTTCAAGCCCGTTTCCAGTTTTTCCAAATCGAGGCACCAATCACAACCGTTGGGGCGGGCTCTACACCAATCACAATCGTTGAGGCGAGCTCTACACCAATCACAACCGTTGAGGCGAGCTCTACACCAATCACAACCGTTGAGGCGGGCTCTACACCAATCACAATCGTTGAGGCGAGCTCTACACCAATCACAACCGTTGAGGCGGGCTCTACACCAATCACAATCGTTGAGGCGAGCTCTACACCAATCACAATCGTTGAGGCGAGCTCTACACCAATCACAACCGTTGAGGCGGGCTCTGCACCAATCACAACCGTTGATGCAGGCTCTACACCAATCACAACCGTTGATGCAGGCTCTACACCAATCACAACCGTTGAGGAGGGCTCTGCACCAATCACAACCGTTGAGGCGGGCTCTGCACCAATCACAACCCTTGGGGCGGGCTCTGCACCAATCCCAACCGTTGGGGCGGGCTTTACACCAATCCCAACCGTTGGGGCGGGCTTTACACCAATCCCAACCGTTGGGGCGGGCGCTACACCAATCACAACCGTTGGGGCGGGCGCTACACCAATCACAACCGTTGGGGCGGGCTCTACACCAATCACAACCGTTGGGGCGGGCTCTACACCAATCACAACCGTTGGGGCGGGCTCTACACCAATCACAACCGTTGAGGAGGGCTTTACACCAATCACAACCGTTGGGGCGGGCTCTGCACCAATCCCAACCGTTGGGGCGGGCTCTGCACCAATCCCAACCGTTGGGGCGGGCTCTGCACCAATCACAACCGTTGGGGCGGGCTCTGCACCAATCCCAACCGTTGGGGTGGGCTTTACACGATGACGATAGTGCAGCGATGGCGAGCAGCTTCCTGTTTACATTCAACATGACGGCAACCGAAGCGCAGCAGCCCGTTGATGCCGCTGACGCTGCTACGTCACCCAGATCGTTGCTCTGATTGGTTGAAGGACTCTCCAATTGTGCGGCCAGAGGCATTTGAGCGGCGTCCGTTGGTGACGCCCCCTTTTTTAATGGGCTGTGAATGAAGCTTCCCCGGACCCACTCTGTTACAGCTGAGAAGGTGTCTGGTGTCAACCAGGCTACTCTAAAGTATAGAGTTTCGAAAAAATGCCTCGTCACTCAATACCCAATTTCAAAACCTAAGGAATAAATCTCATCAGCGTCAGTGAGCCAATAAGCATGCAGCATGCGTCTACCAAGCTCTAATAATGTCTGTGATTGGCTGTCTGACGTTACACTGTGTAGAGACATGCAGGAAAAACTCTACGTTACGCACAGAGACGTAGTCGGAGCTGAAACATAAATACAAAGATTTGTGCCGTAATGTTGAAATTTCTTTTTGTTTTTATAAAATTGGTATCGAAAAAAAGCATTGTTTTAAGAACTGGTATGGAAGTATTGGTATTGGACATTTTTGAACGATACCCAGCCCTAGCAATGTGACCTCTTGTTTGTCTTACGTTCCACAGTTTAGGGGCGTAACAGCACAAAGCACTTTCACCGGTACACGTAAGGAACATTGACTGTAACAGGAAAGCAGTGGAGGACCTCAATGATCTGTCTGGGACATTGCATTCAAGAAAATCACTGATGTCTGGAAACAGGTTTATAAACCAGTAAAATAACTTTATATCACTACTGAAGTACAGTACCCTTTTAATGCTCACGCACCGTTCACGGGGTCGGGCACCGAGAACCGGTTCCAACACGGAATTGATTCCAAAATTACAATTGCATTGTCGGTGTGTTTCCAAATGTCTCCGGTTTAGGGGCTCGGAAACGCCAGAGCAGGGGGAATGAGAGGGGGAAACGCAGCAGAAGATATTCCTTTTTATACCAACATGTAGCGATGTGAATGTGGCCTGAGCATGTGACCCATTTCAAAGAATGGGAGTCGAGCATCTATAAGAACCGGAATCGAAAGGAAGAATGGGAATCAGAATTGTTGAAATCAAAACGATGCCCAGCCCTACAGTTGATGAGATGTCATATCTTCTTTTAATATTCCCACCTGCTGAATCACAGTCGCTTGCAGACTTGAAGAGACTCATAAAATGCTCCCAACAGCTCCCAGAACTAACCGGAGACTGAACAAACTAAGCCAAGCATTTCAGAGTCGTGCTGTACTTGAGTCGGGTTGTGGTTATTGGGCGATTGTTTGTGTTTTTGCACTTCCTCTTGTGACACTCGTGGCAAAAATAAGAAGTTTAAGATGTATTACTATTATTATTATTATTATTATTATTATAGGTTTGAAAATAAAGATAAATAAATACGCCATGCTCAAATAGATTTTCTGATTGTTGGGGTTGAAAACAATTCATGAGTTCCCGGGACACGTTACCGGTAGAGCTGCACGGTGTAATATCATCATATTGTGATAAAACTAGGGGCTGCACCCTATGACAAAATGATCTGATTGCCATTATTTTTGACTGATATTGCAATTGCGTTCATGGTATCGGAGGGAATGATCCTTTTTTTTTTTTTTTTTTTTTTCATTATTCTCATTTTCATAGAAATTTATTACAATTTAAATATATTCAAATGACTACAGTGTGATTTCTGCGAGGATCTGTACCAAACAAAGATGTGTTCTATAGTCTGTGGGATAGGATTAGTCTCTGCAGCACCACAATACTTCAAATTCAAATTTCTGATGTAGAAACTTTTTTTAAATGGGTCAGATTTGACCCGAGGAGACTAGGAGGGTTAATGAACACTTGGCTCTGTTTGGTCGGGGGCTGAACGTGCACCTCGCTCATCATAAAACTGAGAAATCCTTTTCATAAAGAATTTGTATTATTTGAAAATAATGTCCGCTGCTTTTGCCGAATGAACGTGCTCTGGGACTTTAATTGCACAATTTCCTTTTGAGTTATGTGTATGTTAAAAGCAGCTCTTATTTTATGCCTTGGGGGAATAATTTGTTTAATAAAGCTCCTTTGTAAAACAAGTGCCAATTTTGATTACTCCTTACAACTACAAATTAAAAGAATAATGCAAATAATGTAAAATAATATACCTTATTTACTGTCAAAACAAATGTATATTCTTCAGGACCCAGAGCCAGACCAGATTTCAGTACCTTTTTTTTTTTCAACTTTTGATCTAAAATTTCACTTTCCACAATTATACAGTGAAATCTGCCATTAAAAGTAATAGCAGACGTTATGTATCAGTGGTGGAATAAGTACTCTGATATTTTACTGTAGTACAAGCAGCAATACCATAGATTAGAAATACTGTTGCAAGAAAAAAAAAAGTCCTGAATTCAAAATTCAACTGAGGTAAAAGTAAGCAAAATATACTTTAACTACAATATTTCCCTCTGAGATGTAGTAAAGTAGAAGTATAAAGTAGCATTAAATGGAAGTAAATTAGAAGTACCTCCGAAATTATATTAACATACAGTACTTGAGTAAATGTACACAGTGTAAACAAATAAAAGGTATTGTTAGTGATTTGCGAGGATATTGGAAGTCCCGCCCACTCGGTTCACTGATTCGCTGTTGCTTTTTTAATCGAAGTAGCTGATTGGCCTATTCCGTTTCACTGGGCGTTTGGAGCGGAGAGGAAAACAGGAAACACACTGTTGCTAAAATAAAGTATTTTCATGGATAACAAGACAGTTTAGTTGGTTTCATTTCATTTTGACATGAGGAGAGTCACTCTGTTTGTCAACGGAACCTCTTCAAATGGGAAGGTAAGCTGTGGGAGATAAAACCGGGGAAATACTTATAATAGTTAGGTCTCGGACACTTTTTGGCTAACGTTTCTTTCAAATATATCCGTTCAAATGCGAATATAAATGAGGTTGTAATGTTTTCAGTTAATGTAATGGCGTCAAACTAAAGTGTAACTTCTTACCTTGTTAACGGCGTATTGTTTTAACTATTTATTTTATCCTCGGTTTTACAAGAGTCGACAACAGGAAGCTAACGCCAGTGAATTAGCCGTTAGCATTGTTGTTAAACAACAACGGCTAACGTAAGTTTAGGTTTGACGTTACGCTTTACGTTCCCTCAACGTCCGCTAGCTAGCGTTAATATGATGTTTGATTTACTGGGACCGTTAACGTCAGTTGGTGTGTGTTGTCGGTGTTGTTTCACACAGGTGGTGGCCGTGTACGGCTCTCTGGAGGATTTACTGTCTGCGGCCAGCTCTAAACTCGGAATAAGAGCCTCTAGTGTCTACAACGGGAACGGCGGCCTCATAGATGACGTCACGTTAATCAGGTGAGACCGGAAGCAGCCGTTAGCATCTTAATGATCATCATCAATCGAGGAGGAGGGGAGGGGCCCAGTTTTCCCACAGCCCTATGTTCCCGCAGCTCTATGTTCCCGCAGCTCTATGTTCCCACAGCCCTAGCTATGTTCCCACAGCTCTATGTTCCCGCAGCCCTAGCTATGTTCCCACAGCTCTATGTTCCCACAGCCCTAGCTATGTTCCCACAGCTCTATGTTCCCACAGCCCTAGCTATGTTCCCACACCTCTATGTTCCCACAGTCCTATGTTCCCACAGTCCTATGATGCCACAGTCCTATGTTCCCACAGCCCTATGATGCCACAGTCCTATGTTCCCACAGCCTTATGTTCCCACAGCCCTATGTTCCCACATTTCTAAGATATTTTTCAAAATTAGGCCTTATTTTCCCAGATTTCTAAGATTTTTTTTTCTCCAAAATTAGGCCCTATTTCCTTTTTCATAAATTTGTATCAGATTTTACATAGGGCTGTGGGAACATAGCTAGGGCTATGGGAATCTCTCACACACACACACACCCCGGCACCGCCCTTCCACTCACGTCACGTTTTTTAAATCCCCTACAGCGCGAAACAAGTCCCGCAAATGCGGCGCAGAGGAGCTTGTATGTAATCGGAGGACAAATGGCTCCTTAGTTTCTAAATAGTTTGGGTACAAGCCAGGTGATCGCGTTTAAAATAAAGTGGTTTGTCTAGCGTTAGAAGCTCGTTAGAAACATTGCCGCGGCTCATTTGAGAAAATGACAGCACCGAAGAGACGCCGCTTTAGTTTGAGTGTAGTGCTAACAATAATAAAGAAAGATGATGATCATCATCACCTTATCTGTTACCACTGAAATGCAGATGTAGGGCCTAATGTGTTTCCAAATATAAGCCCATCTTATGCAGAATATTGCCTAATAGACTGCAACAGGATACAACCAGGCACGGCGCCAGGATTCCAGTTTTGGATGGGCCAGACCAATTGTGGGTGGGCCTTAAATTAAAAACGTTATCAAATCCCTGTTTAACCTAATACAAATGACTGGCTAATATACTGTTATATATATTATATGTGCTTACATTATGAAAATTGTAATAGCTTGATGCTATTTATATGTTGCAAAGTTTCGGTGCAAAGGACTCTCATATAACGACATAATACAATACAGGTAGAGTAGCCACATACCTTACTGTTATCCTCTGGCCGTCCCACACAATTAAACTCCCTAAAGAAGAAGTGACCGGATACTTTAGCACTGGTTGAGTTGCGGGCTCATCCACGGAAGACCGATCCACAGGGCTATATCCATAGGGGCTACAGTATATCATTCACTCGCGAGGCAGAGGCAAAGGCATTAGCACCGCCACTGGTCTAGCCTAGCCTAGCCTAGCCTAGCATACCGACAAGCTACATCCCATCCAAAACTCACTGTCTGCTTGCGCAGAAACATAAAAATAGACATGACCAGTTTTTTTTTATTGTTTTTGAAAACTAAACATTTAGACAATTTTAGCACAAATTATGAGATTATTTGCCGATTTTTAATAATTCTTCACCAAATTATTATTATATTATTATATTAATTAATTAATGTTTTTTGAGGAAATGTTTTGGGTGGGCCTGTTGAAAAGTAGGTGGGCCTAGGCCCGTCAGGCCCACCTCACATTTCACTTCACAGTAAAAAAAATATTGGAATGAGATGGCTAACTGTAGTAGTGTTTATTCCAATATCTATAATTGCCTAATTTAGAGATCACTTTTTTTTTTTTTTTTAAACCGACTAACAATAATTTTGACCGGTTAACGTTGAAGCGGTCATCGGTTAACATCCCTAGTGGGAACATAGGGCTGTGGGAACATAGGGCTGTGGGACCAGAGCTAGGGCTGTGGGAACATAGGGCTGATTATTTCATAATGGAGGGCAAGTCAAAATTGTCTTCGGGCTATGCCCAAATGGGCAAGTGAAAATAAACATTGGCGGGTGTAGACCATTTCAAATGGAGGGGCCAGGCTGGGGTCACATGCGATTTCAGGGGAACCAAATATATTAATCAACATATAACGATAAACACAAGAATACACAATCAGTGTTAACCTACACTTCATATATCACTGCACGTAAATAATATCCCCTTTTTGGGAATAAAGGTGGGGATAAAGATGCATGAAAATATTTGCCACAGTTAGGGGGGCCAGAAGGGGGGTCGAGGCTTAATATTGAGAATGAGGACATACGTCACGATTTGTCAATGGTCTGAGCACGGCCACCATTTTGGGATCCTACGCTAACGGTTGCCAGGGGCAACAGTGTCAGAACGACACAGACACGGAGCTGGAAAAGACGGCTCAAGGAATTATCATTAAGGTGTTTTGTTCTCTTAATACATCCATGGTTTAAACAGAGAAATTATGAGAAAATTAAGAAGAAGGCAGCAAAAGAAAAGGGCCCTTACAGGGACAAACTGATAGGAAACAACAATCTCTGAAACTGGTCCAGTATATTAATCAGTTAGTGTCAGTTAGTGTCCACTAAAAGTTCAGTTTTTGCCGCTGACAGACTCAGATTATTATTCTAAGTGTCTGACAACATTATGGAAAGGATCCCTACAGAGATAGACGTTTTAGTTAAAGAGTAAGATCCTTTTAGTTTAACATGAAACAGCCCCGAAATCACCATCACCAAACTCCACCAGACTCCATGTAAATAATCTGGACTTTTATCATCGTAAAACACACTTCATTCAAAGTGGACAGAAACAAAATAAAACTACCAAAAGCCGTCTTGGTTCATCTTTCCACTGTTCCAACAATCACCACTCTGGTTTGGTTGAAATAAACCCTTAATTCACCCATTTACATGTGGAGATATGCTGGCTCTATACACGCTAAAAGTCCTGATTATTTACCTGGAGTCTGGTGGAGATATGCTGGCTCTATACACGCTAAAAGTCCTGATTATTTACATGGAGTCTGGTGGAGATATGCTGGCTCTATACACACTAAAAGTCCTGATTATTTACATGGAGTCTGGTGGAGATATGCTGGCTCTATACACACTAAAAGTCCTGATTATTTACATGGAGTCTGGTGGAGTTTGGGGATGGTGATTTCGGGGCTGTTTCATGTTAAACCAAAAGGTCTATCTCTGTAGGGATCCTTTCCAGTCAGTGTGGTGTCTCTGTGCTGGACCAGAGGAAGGTCCTTTCTTCTAATTGCAGCCACCCAAGAAATCCGACGTCTCCTTGTCACATCGGAGACATGCTCTCCCTTCATGCTTTTTCCATGTAGGGGAAACGAAAAAACTTTAACATATGGTTCCTATGGTTTCCACGACAATCGTGTGAGACACTGGAGCATTTTTCAAAGCAGTTTTCCAGGCATTTAAAAATAGTGAGGAATTACAACAACCTCCTCTGCTACCAATGCAAACAATGAACGGTTCTGGCGGGTAGCCTCCCAAAATGGCGGAAGGGGGCGGGGCACTGTGTAGTGACGTCATCTCCACATCCTCAATATCGGGGCACTGGCCACCCCAGAACCACCACTGCGTTGAGCCCTGCCCTGAGTAACTGTAGTTGCGTTCCACTGAGCGGTATACCAGGGTTCATACGTTTTGAAAAAAACTGGAAAAGTCATCAACACAGCATAATAACATGTGATTAATAAATGTATTTTCACGTTGTCTTAACCTCAGCGTTGTATTCGGGGAGCGATATGATGAATTCCACCATGAACCACATACATCATCATTCATTTTATAGTTAAACCTCTAGAGGGTCAACTTTAACACAAAATTTGTATTCTTATTGTATAATGTCGACTGACATTTTCAGGAACACACAGTCATGGAAATTTGCCGAAAAGAATTGGTTAAAATGCGTATAAAAGAAATGCTGACTGTGTGCGTCTGTTTCTGCAGAGATGACGATGTGCTCTACGTATCGGAGGGAGATTCTTTCGAAGGTACGTTTTGAAGCAGCGGTGAAAGAAGTCTTCCCGAGGTATAAGTGATAAAGGTGCACTAAGAGTTCCTGCGTGGTCACTTCTGTTGACGTTTCAAGTAAATACCAAACAAAAACCGACCACGCTCCCTCCCCCCCTTCTCACTTCTTACCGATGTTTTTGTCAAATTTTTTCCTGCATTTTTATTATTATTTTTTTGGATGTTTTTGAAGCTGTTTCTGACATTTTTGTCGCTCTTTTCAACCTTCTTTTCTCTTTTTCTTTTCTCCAAATGCCAGACTGATGTCATGAAGTGGCATATGTGCCATTGACCTACATTACATGTGAAGTTTTCACCGTAGCAAGTAATATGATAGAACTGAAGTCCGTGGAGGGGTAAAACACAGGACTTACACCCAGGAGAGCTGTTTTTTTTTTTTTTTTTTTTTTTTTTTTTAAGCATTCCCCCGATGTTTCTTTCCTAAACCCAACCATTTATTGTTCTCCTAAGCGTGTCACGTTGGTCCCAGTTGTGTTTTTGTCATTTTTTTGTGTGTTACTAAAGCCTTTCCCTGTGCTCTTTTCCTAAACCCAACCCTTTTTTTTATTATTTTTTTTTTACGTGTGACGTTTTTTTTTTTTTTTTGCGCGTGATGTTTTCAAAAAGTTTCTGTATCAGAAATTTGGGTTTCTTTCAACCAAATTGTAAAAAAAAAAAAAAAAAGAAAAACGCTCGCCACAAGTAAAGTAAATGATCAGTTCACTACTTTTATTGAATTCTGTGTTTTAATACATTTGTTTTTCTTTTCTTTTTTTAACCAAAAATTCTGAAAAAGTGACAAACGTTTAAAAATAAATAAATAAAAGCTTTAAAAATATCAGGAAAAGTGTAAAAAAACGTAGAAAGAAGTTCAAAAACAATGTCAATAAGCACAGAAAACATCAACAAGACATCGGAAAAAGTGACAAAAAACTTGGAAAAGTGACAAAAGTCTCTTTTAAAAAATGACCAAAAATGTTTACATTTTTATTTTTAATTGAAAAACCAACAGGAAGCCCACACGAGGGTTAATGGGAGAGAATGTCGGTTTCTCTGATTGAATCCCAGTTGACCTGCAGTACCTGTTTTACCCTTGTGTGTGTGTGCAGATGCTCAGGACGACCCCACAGACCCTGAGAAGAATCAGACCCACACTGATTGGTTGACGCTCAACGTGGGCGGGCGCTGCTTCACGACCACGAGGTAAATACGAGCAGTCGGCACGGAGCCAGCGAGGCCTGCGAGTCTGCAGGCCTGCTCTTGTTATCGTTCCTCCGAAGTGTTAAAGTGTCCAGTGTGTGGGAATTTCTCCCGTCTAGCGTTGAGATCATATATCAATCATCTCTCTCTCACCACGCAGTTCAAAGTAGGTATTACAGCTACGGTAGCCTTCACGCTTCAAAAAGCCTGTTTCTCTCTCGCTCTTTTCAATCTCTTTTTTTCTGGGCAAAGAAGAAGAAGACTAGCCTGACAACTCAGACATCCAGATGTTGAGGTCTGGGAACTCACCATTGGTCAGGGCTCAGTCCGAGGGGCGGGATAAACTGTTGTCTTTCAAATTCCCTCCGCACGCAATAGGATAGCGCTACAACCAACCGGAGCAACGAAGAAGATAGCGGAGCTAGTTGATAGATTAAACTTTGGACGTATCCGGTCAGTAAAACTGCGAACACATCTTCCCTTTTTTTAAGAATGACTTCAGTGCCGTTCTTTGTTCTTTTCTCAAAGAAAAGCTGAACTCCTAGTCTCCCAGAAGACCTCTGTTCACCAGCAGCAGCAGCCATAAGCCCCGCCCACCCACTCTATACACGATGTGATTGGCCTGACCAGAATTTGGTTTTTCCAGCTCGCAAGTCAAGAGAGAATCCCTAGACCCCCGCTGGCTGCAAAATAAATTTCCTGCCGCTAGGGTGCGTCTAGATTTCTAGGCTAGAAGAAGACTGAAAAATTGTGATTTTTGAATCCGTGTGGTCCTCCATGTTTTCCTTCTTCAAACTTGCCACCGGGGGCCGGGAAGCTACGATACCCGTTAGCAGCGTTAGCAGCAGCTGGGAGTTTATCATGGGACAGAGAAAACATGAAAGGTGGAGCAGTATGTCCCTTACACACACACACACACACACACACACACACACACACACACACACACACACACACACACACACACACACACACACACACACACACAGGTAGAGCAGTATGTCCCTTACCGGCTAACGTATTTTGGAATTGATGGTGGAGGAAAATATTCATGAAAAAGGTGAACGGGGGAACACAGATTTTGAAAATGAACAACTAAAGGGATAACTGTGTGTGTGTGTGTGTGTGTGTGTGTGTGTGTGTGTGTCCTCAGGAGCACGCTGGTCAGTAAAGAGCCGGAGAGCATGCTGGCCCACATGTTCAGAGAGAAAGGTGACATCACTGTTTTATTTTTTCGCTCCCTTCATCATTTAACTCCATATCAGATGATCTAAGGTGCTCTCTCTCCGTGTGTCCGGTCCAGATGTTTGGGGGAACAAGCAGGACTCTCGGGGGGCGTACCTGATCGACCGCAGTCCAGACTACTTTGAGCCCATTCTGAATTATCTGAGACACGGACAGCTCATCATCAACGACGGCATCAACCCTCTGGGTATATAACACACACACACACACACACCCACACACCAATACACACACACACACCCCAATACATATACACACAAACACACACACACACACACTAGAGTCCGGATCGAGCCAAATGTTTCTGTCCGAGCCCGACACACACACACACACAGCCAGACACACACACCAATACATACACACAGACAGACACACACACACACACACACATACACACATACATACAGACAGACAGACAGACACACCCCAATACATACACACACACACACACACACACACACACACACACAGACATACACACACACAGCTAGACAGACACTCACACTTACACACACCCACATACACACACACACACACACAGCCAGACAGACAGACCCTCACACTTACACACACCCACAAACACACAGATACACACACACACACACATACACCTTTAAATATGCATACAACAAGTAGTACATTATATTTGACGATTCATGGCTGCCGTTTGGATTTGTGTTGAGATTTTCATGTATTGTGATTTCCAGAAGTATTGCGATTGGATAGTATAAGAATTGGGATTTTCCTTTTCCGTCCAAGTTGAATAATACACTTCAATATGTCTCATGAGACAATATGTCATGAGACATTTCTAAAAACTGATTGTTTTCTAAGAAGAAGACCAACGTGCAGCTTATATTGCAGCCGATCATCTTTTGTGTAATCGGCGCGAGAGTCTCTCTCTGGTTGCACCGCAGACATAAAACTGATTTTATTCTTCAGCTTCGGGGGAAGTGCGAGTTTAGCGAAGCTTGGCTTGAAAACTAAATTGAGGGCTTAGTTGTTGTTGTGATAAAAGTCATAAATGTCATACATAAAGGTCTTAAAAAGGTCTTACATTTGACTTGGTGATAGAGCTGGGCAATATATCAATATTATATTGATATTGTGATATGAGACTAGATATCGTCTTAGATTTCGGATATCGTGATAACCTCCTGAGACCCAGCCCATTGATTTATGTCCACTGTAGTGGACATTTGAGTTTCATTCCTCTCCTTGGAATCGTTTGTGCAAGTCTCTTAATTCCTGCTGTACTGTACAGAGGACATCCTGGGCTTTTCAGTGATGTGTTATTTGATTGGCTGGGAGGCCGGGAACCGCTTCTTTCTTTCAATCCAAAATGGACGGCATAGGAACAAGCACATTTTATGGAAAGAGAAGAGATGAGTCAAATATTGTTTGTCTATGGTTTTGTTACTATGATAATCATATATTTTCTTGTTCATTAAGGTGTTAGGAATCATATATTGAGTTCTGATAGAAACTACATTATGTATCTTTTGAAAAATTTGCCATTTTATGAATGTCAATTATAGTGGACATCAGGACTATCTTCATGTAAATAATGACTCCACATCTACCAAATTTGTCTGTTTTCGTACTCAAATGATCCTGTTGTCCACTACAGTGGACATTCTTTAAATAAATAAAAAAATTTAAATTGTAAGATGTTTTTTTTAACCTTAAACAGGTATGGAATAAAAAAAAAATCTGATTAGGAAAAACAAAATTTTCCTCGGTTGTCAGGAGGCTAAGACATAAGTGTCTTTTCCTGGTTGTAAAGACTGCATTACAGTAAAGTGATGTACTTTTCTGACCTTACCAGACTGTTCTAGCTGTTCTATTATTTGCCTTTTCCCCACTTAGACATTATATCCACATCACTGGTGATTATTTATCTAAAATTTAAGTGTTAAGATATTTTGTTAAAGCACCAATTGTCAACCCTAGAATATCGTCGCAATATCGATAGCGAGGTATTTGGTCAAGAATATCGTGAGATCTGATTTTCTCCCTATCGCCCAGCCCTACTTGGTGAAACTCTGCTGATAGATTACATATTATAGACCTTCTAATCTTGCGTCTCTCCGCTGCAGGTGTGCTTGAAGAGGCTCGCTTCTTTGGCATTGAACAGCTGGCGGAGCAGTTGGAGACCCTCATAAAGGTGCGTTAGCGTTTTGTAGATCACACATTCAGCAGAGGGATGAAGTGCATTTTTCCCATGGGGTTTGACCGCCACGTGTGTGTCTCTCGTTCAGACCTCTCAGCCCCCCGATGATCATTCTTCTCTGAGCCGCAAAGAGTTCATCAGATACCTGCTGGCCACCACGACCAAGTCGGAGCTCCGGTGTCAGGTAGACGCAAAAACAAGTCACACCCAAGTCACAAGTAGCGCCGTAGCGATACCGAAACCAGAGGAAGGGAAGGAAATGCCTCTGGTACTGCCTGAAATGCTGGTATCTGTACCGGCAAGTCCACGAGGAAATGCAGAGACTCGATACCATGTAATTTAGAAGAAGAAAGGGAAGAAAATGTACTTTAAAGTAGTTTATATGTTTGCTTTTGCCGGTTTGACTAACTGTCAAACTAGATAAAAGATAGGGACATTTAGAACAGATAAAAATGGGCTATTCATTTGCGATTATCGCAAGTTAACTATGGACAATCATGCGATTAATCACGATTTAAAAATTTCAATCCATTGGCAGCCCTAATATATAGTTTTTACCACACTGGTACCGGATCGTTACTCTGTATTAGGGCTGCACAATATATCTTTTTTTTTAATCGTCATCGCAATATCAACTGGCGCAATATACACATCGCGAAAGGTTGCGACATATCGCGATAGACACTACGAGATTTTTTTGTGTTAGTTGAAAGAAAATGTCGGTAGAAAACGGCACTTTAAAGTGTATCTGTCAGTCTTTTTTTAGTGCTGCCTGTCATTGTCTATTCAGTGTTCAATATAAGAATGTTAGTTGTGTTTGTTTTAAATTCAACCAGCAATTTGTTATATTTTAAAAGACTGCTGAAAGCAATAGAAAGGCACAACTGAGTACATTCTAATAGCTGTTAATTTATTGCAAATTATATCGTTATCGGGATATTCAACAACGTTATCGCATATTTTCCTCAAATCGTGCAGCCCTACTCTGTATCGGCCGATAATTAAGTTCAGGTATCAGAATTGGTTTTGGGGAAGAAAAAAAAAAATGGTATCAGAACATCTCTAGTCACAAATGTCCATAAAACCTTTGAACTCTTTGTTGTTGTTGTTGTTGTTGTCTAGCCCGGTTTGAGACTGTCTCATCCTCTCTGTTGTGTGTTTTTCAGGGTCTGAACTTCAACGGGGCCGATCTGTCTCGCCTGGATCTGCGCTACATCAACTTCAAGATGGCCAACCTGAGAGGAGCCAACCTGGCCCACGCTAACCTGAGCGGGGCCAACCTGGAGAGAGCAGACCTGTCCATGGCCTGCCTCGATGTGAGCACTTGGCTTTTGTATTTAAAGTGCCCATATTATGAAAAAAACACTTTTTCTGGGATTTGGGGTGTTCTTTTGTGTCTCTGGTGCTTCCACACACATACAAACTTTGAAAAAAATCCATCCATGCTGTTTTGAGTGAGATCTGGTTTCTGAATGTGTCCTGCCTTCAGTCTCCTGGTGAGCTGTTCAAAATCGGCTCGGACTGTGACGTCACAGTCCGAAATGAGCTGGCTAACCACAACCGTTAGCTCGTAGCGTTAGCGTTAGCGTTAGCATGCTAATGCTAACGCTAGCATGCTACGTCGTTCTCAATAGCAAAGCACTGCTACAACACACACAAGTTCACCATAATCTACAAAAGAACTACTTACATGTGCGCCCTCATTTAGAAATCTCCCAGCTAATCCTGCCTTGTAACTGACCAAAGTTGGAGAAACAGCCTTTCTTTTACTGTCTCTAGAGTAAGCTAGCTGACATGATCTACATCTGAGCTACTGAGCATGTGCGAGTGCAATCAAAGGTAGTACAGAAGAAGAAGAAGAAAAGAGGTCTCACTCTGTAGCTAAAACAGAAACCAGGTGAAAAGAGGATCTGCAGCAGTGAGAGAGAGCTGTGCAGTACAACAAAAATATGGTGTTTTTTGATAATTAAACCATGTAAACCTATTCTGGTACAACCTTAAAATACAGTTATGAACCTGAAAATGAGCATAATATGGGCGCTTTAATACCGAGTCTGCATCAACGGAAGTACATTTCCAGTATAAAGCTTGGCATCACCTTCCACTCTCCGTGTGTTGCTGTTCTCAAAATCCCTTCGCTTCCAGAAACAACAACAACCTTAAAAAGAATGTATCTGGTATTAAATAGTCTTGCATTGCCACAACCACGTAAATTCTAGGATAGGAGAAAATACCCTCTGGGTTGTTTGCATTTCTGTAAACCAATCAATGTTCTTGGGCGGGGCTAAGCTCCGAACGCAGCGACGGTGGCTCTGCTAAAGAGTCTCAGGAAGGAAGTTGTTCTGGTGGAACATTTGCGCCTCACAAAAGAAAACGCCACATATAATATTAAATGAAGTTAACTGTTGACACAGTACAGTACCGTGAGCTATTTAAATGAGTTGATACCTGGTTAAAGCTCATTGGCTCTTACCAGTGTATCTCCGTGTGTACTTTGTCCACAGCAGTCCCACCAATCGGTCCCAAAACGTCCCAGTTAGAGAGGAAACGCCTTAAACATATTCTTTGTTAATCTTTACAATCATTCCCCCAAAGAACCGAGCAGAACTGCCTTGTTGCACCGTCCAAATGTTCTTCACAACTCCACATTTTCAGCGTGGAGCTCGCTAGCTCAGAGTTTTGTGGTTGCTTCCCTGAAGAGAGCGGAGTTTGAGAAGAGAGAGAGAGAGAGAGAGAGAGAGAGAGAGAGAGAGAGAGAGAGAGAGAGAGAGAGAGAGAGAGAGAGGTGAGGCTTTCTCCTGGAAATGTACTTCCCTTTATCCAGACTTCCTCAAACGGTAACTGTTGTCTGCACAAACTCCTCAACTTTAGCTCTGGAGACCCTTCTATATTTATGAATCTCTAAATTAAGTCTGTGTGTGTGTCTGTGTGTGTTTGTCTGTCTGTGTGTGTGTGTGTGTCTGTCTGTGTGTGTGTCTGTCTGTGTCTGTCTGTGTGTGTGTGTCTGTATCTGTCTGTGTGTGTGTCTGTGTCTGTCTGTGTGTGTGTGTGTCTGTGCGTGTGTCTGTGTGTGTGTGTGTGTGTGTGTGTGTGTGTGTGTGTGTGTGTGTGTGTGTGTGTGTCTGTGTGTGTGTCTGTGTGCGTGTGTGTGTGTGTGTGTGTGTGTGTGTGTGTGTGTGTGTGTGTGTGTGTGTGTGTGTGTGTGTGTGTGTGTGTGTGTGTGTGTGTGTGTGTGTGTGTGTGTGTGTGTGTGTGTGTGCGTCAGGCAGCCAATCTGCAGGGTGTGAAGATGTTGTGTACTAACGCTGAAGGGGCGTCGCTGAGAAGCTGCAACTTTGAAGATCCTGCCGGAGTCAAAGCCAACCTGGAGGGTAAAGCAGCTGATCGCACACACTCCTCACACAACACACACCTGAGCAGGTGATGTTTATATGTGTGTGTGTGTGTGTGTGTGTGTGTAGGAGCCAACCTGAAGGGCGTGGACATGGAAGGGAGTCAGATGACGGGGATCAACCTGAGGGTCGCAACGCTGAAAAACGCCAAACTGAAGAACTGCAACCTTAGAGGAGCAACACTGGCCGGGACAGACCTGGAGGTGAGAAAACACACACACACACACACACACACACACACATAGACAGACACACACACACACAGACAGACAGACACAGACAGACACACACAGACACAGACAGACAGACACAGACAGACACACACAGACAGACAGACACACACACACATAGACAGACACACACAGACAGACACACACACACATAGACAGACAGACACAGACAGACACACACACACATAGACAGACAGACACAGACAGACACACACACACATAGACAGACAGACACAGACAGACACACACACACATAGACAGACACACACAGACAGACAGACACACACACACATAGACAGACAGACAGACACGCACAGACACATAGACAGACACACACAGACAGACAGACAGACAGACAGACAGACACACTCACACAGACACACAGACAGACAGACACACAGACACACTCACACAGACACACACAGACAGACAGACACACACACACATAGACAGACACACTCACACAGACACACAGACAGACAGACACACACACAGACACACACACACACACACACACACATACACAGACAGACAGACAGACAGACAGACAGACACACACAGACAGACAGACAGACACACACACACATAGACAGATACAGAAACACACAGACAGACACACTCTCACACACACACACACACACACACACACACACACACACACACAGACAGACACACACACACATAGACAGATACAGACATACAAAGACACAGACACACACTCACACAGACACACACATAGACAGATACAGACACACACACACACACATAGACAGACACACACACAGACACACACATAGACAGATACAGACACACACACACACACACACACACACACATAGACACACACACACATAGACACAGACACACCCACACTCACACACAGACACACACAGACACAAACCGACACAGACACACACATAGACACACACACACACACAGACACCCTCACACACACATACACACAGAAAGACAGACACAGACACACACACACACACACACACACACACACACACACACACACACACACACACACACACACACTCACTCACTCACGTATCGACCCAATCACGCTAACACAAAAATCAAAAGTCCGTGTAGACAACTGTCGGTCCATTTGCAGTGCGGAGATATGTGAGTGTTGTGTGTGTTTTTCTTCCCCAGAACTGTGACCTATCAGGATGTGATCTTCAGGAGGCGAACCTGCGAGGCTCCAACGTGAAGGGAGCCATCTTTGAGGAGATGCTGACTCCTCTGCACATGTCTCAGAGCGTGCGGTAAAAAACACCAACACGCCGTCGTACGGTGCTTTAACTCGCAACACACACGCTCCCAGCGGAGATGAAATCAGCCTCGGTAGAAGTGACCACTGGGACAAGACGTGTGGGTACGAAGCTGTGCCGCTCCGCTCAGTATCGCTCACCTCTCGCTCGCTCCCCCCAAAAAATAAAGAAGAGAAAAATCTGCAATATGTTTATCAGGCGAATGGCGCCCGCCCTCCCTTCATGCATCATCAACGTGGTGCCAGGACTCTCAGAGTGACTGCAGGTCTCTCTGGTAAACTCGCCGGGTTAAGATGAGCTCTGTTACGGTGAATGAAAGGTTCGATCCCACCAAGAAGCTCATCCAATCAGATCAAAGCATTGACATCAATGCCAGTGTCAGTACCCGATCCGTTCTACCGGCACACAATCCGTTCTGCGCGTGTGCGAGATGACACGTATGCCATGACGTAGGCGCAGATGATAATGCTGCGTTCATGCCACCACCATCCGTTCTGCGCATGCGCAGCATGTTCCCACGCTAGCCTCCAGCTAACGTTAGTCAGCTAATAGCTAATTCGGCGGACCACTAGGTGATTATAGCGGTGTGCCGTTAGCCTCCACCGGGAAGCTAACGTTAGTTTAGCTAACAGCTAATTCGGCCAACCGCTAGCTGAGACAGCATGTAAACTTTAAAAGACCCTCAAAATAAAACTTCGAAATAAACGTTAACATATATAACAGCTGTTACGTCAGTTCTACTTTACTAATTGTGCTCATTTAAAATACAATCACTCAATATTTGTCTTTATTGTTATTACTGTAAAGTCTTAATTTAGCTGTAGCCTGCTTTTCAACGTAACCGGGGGGCGGTGCCCGTTATTCCGAGGTGGCATGAACGCAGCATTATCATCTGCGCCTACGTCATGGCATACGTGTCATCTTGCACATGCGCAGAACGGATCGTGCCGGTGGAACGGATCGGGTACTGACAGCCAGTTCTGCCGTTGTTTACCCTTTTTTCTTCTTCTTCTTCTAGTCCGTAGAAAGAGCAACGTCGGTAGCCTTTCCTCATCAGTGCCACCTCTGTTCAGGAGAAGACGGCAGCTAGTCTCGCGACCACCAGCGCAGGTATAAATACTCACGGAGATCTCATGATGTCACATTTGTACGCACCAGCTGTGCTGCGGCTGCCGTATAACGCCCTTAAGGTGACGCTCCCAACATTTTATAGGATCGGCTCCACGCTCAATTAGGGCTGGGCGATGAGGAGAAAATCAAATATCACGATATTTTTGACCAAATACCTCGATGTCGATACAGAGACGATATTGTAGTTTTGACTATTAGTGCTTTCACGAGATATTTACACAATGAGAGTTTAGATGAATAATCATCAGTTATGTGGATCTAATGACTAAGTGGGTAAAGGTGAATCATAGAACAGCTACAACAGTCTGGTAAGTTCAATAAATGACATCACCTTACTGTAACGCAGCCTTTAAAACCAGGAAAAGTCACTTATGTCATATCACGATTTCCAAAATCTTAAGACGATATCTAGTCTCATACCACGATATCGATATAATGTCGATATATTGCCTAGCTGTACGCTCAATCCAAAACCCTTGCACTCCTCTTACACGGTCTGATCTTCAGCATCGGCACTGTTTTCGTTCCTCCCTCCGATGACCGACGAAAGGCAAACTTTTTGTCTTTTTTGCTCCGAACCAAAACGCCAAGCTTGTTAAGTAAATTAATGGACATTAATGGTGCCGAGCTGTAATGTACAGTACAGGCCAAAAGTTTGGACACACCTTCTCATTCAATGTGTTTCCTTTTTATTTTCATGACTATTTACATTGTAGATTCTCACTGAAGGCATCAAAACTATGAATGAACACATATGGAATTATGTACTTAACAACAAAGTGTGAAATAACTGAAAACATGTCTTATATTTTAGATTCTTCAAAGTAGCCACCCTTTGCTTTTTTTGATAACTCTGCAAACCCTTGGTGTTCTCTCAATGAGCTTCATGAGGTAGTCACCTGAAATGGTTTTACCTTCACAGGTGTGCTTTGTCAGGGTTCATTAGTGGAATTATTTCCCTTATTAATAAAAAAGCAAAGGGTGGCTACTTTGAAGAATCTAAAATATAAGACATGTTTTCAGTTATTTCACACTTTTTTGTTAAGTACATAATTCCATATGTGTTCATTCATAGTTTTGATGCCTTCAGTGAGAATCTACAATGTAAATAGTCATGAAAATAAAAAGGAAACGCATTGAATGAGAAGGTGGGTCCAAACTTTTGGCCTGTACTGTACCTCTTTATGTAAAGCCTTTTTTTCTACCAGAAATGCGTTGCACTCGTCAGGTGGTACGTGGCTAAAACATATTTCAAAGGGGGCTACATTATTGAAAAAACTTTAAGAAACCCCGGTCTGAAAGACTGAAACGTGTCTGCGTCTTCTTTGTGGGAAATGACCGCAATGACGAAAAATGTTAGTGACAGGCTTTTGAATGTAGTTTCAGATTGTCTAGAAAAGTAGTCTGCATTTATCCCAGGTTGATTATCTATATTCCTAACTCTTTTGAGCAGCTTTAAATGTTTTAAATACATTGAAATGAAATGTAATCAATGCGACGCTGACTTGTGTAAAAAAAATGAACTGTTCTAGTAGCAGATGTCTGCAACACTGAATGCTTCTTCAGCTTTAAGCTAAAATATTGATTCATAAAAAACAAGCTGTGCTGCCGATACTTCGGTTTAAATGTGACGTGACGACGAGATGTTGTTACAAAGGGACCTCTGTTCAGTTTCTGAGAAAAGTTTGCAATTATCATTTTTTTTTATTTTACAGCTCGTGTAAATTCCAACTCAACGTGAAAGTGTTATTAAATGTTGTCTTCTTTTTACAGAATGACACTCTTTCACCCGATGTTAACCCTCCGGTTGTCCTCGCGGGCAAATTTGACCCCATTTAAAAAAAAAAATATATAAATAAAAATGAGAAATCTATATCAGAAATTTGGGTTTCTTTCAACCAAACTGTCAAAAGAAAGTAACGTGGAACGCTGTTCCCAAGTAAAATAAATTATCAGTTCACCACTCTCTTTGGATTTGGTTGTTTTTATTATATTTTGTGTAATTTGAAAAAAAAACTAATTGATTTAAAGAACGTTGAAAAAAAGTGACAAAAATGTCAGAAAAAGTGACAAAAAAAAACTTGGAGCGTGGACAACACGAGGGTTGATTGACAAATTGTAGAAAGGTGTTTTATAATTTCCTCAGCAGATGATTGTAACCGAATGTGTTTGGGACCAAGAGATGACCCACTTTAAACGATGTGTTGAGTCCTGTGTATTTGAACGTCCCGTTTACCTCTGACGGCCGATAACGGGGGCTCTCTGAAACGTTGTCGGCCTGCTTGTCGTCTCGGGGCGTTTTCACACCTGTGGTTGGTTCGCTTTGGTCCGAATCTGTCGATGAGTTTGGGAAGTTGGTTCTGATTCCCCCCACTCCCCCCATTGTTTCGGTTTCGGGTCCCACTTGGAAAATTCCAAACGAACCAAAATGCTGGGGGTTTTTGGACAATTATTTTTGTTATGTTTGTCGCCTTTTTCAATTTTTGGGGGGAATTTATTTTTATGGTTTTTGTCGCCTTTTTCAATTGTTTTTGTGGCAGTTTTTTGGAAAAAACATTTTTTTATGTTTGTCGCCGTTTTCAAGTTTTTTTTGTGTCAATTTGTTTTGGAGTTTTTGTCGTCTTTTTCAAGTTTTTATTTTTTTTTTCTTGTTCCGGTTTTGGGTCCCACCTGGAAAATTCCAAGCGAATTGGTTTTTGTCGCCTTTTTCAAGTTTTTTTGGCTGGATTTATTTGAATGTTTTTGTCGCCTTTTTCAAGTTTTTTTGGGGGGATTTATTCGAATGTTTTTGTTGCCTTTTTCAAGTTTTTTGGGGGGATTTATTCGAATGTTTTTGTCGCCTTTTTCAAGTTTTTTTGGGGGGATTTATTTTAATGTTTTTGTTGCCTTTTTCAAGATTTTTTGGGGGATTTATTCGAATGTTTTTGTCGCCTTTTTCAAGTTTTTTGGGGGGATTTATTTTAATGTTTTTGTCGCCTTTTTCAAGTTTTTTTGGCTGGATTTATTTTAATGTTTTTGTTGCCTTTGTCAAGATTTTTTTGTGGCAATTCTTTTTGGAGTTTGTCTTTTTCGAGCATTTTATTTTTTGTATTTTTTGAGAAATCTTTCAACGTTTTTTTGTCGCCTTTTTAAAGCTTTAGTGCGTAACTTTTAGATATCAATGAGCGTCCGTTACATTCAAGCCGTCGCCAAATGAGTTGCTCCAAAGCTGATTAAGACACTCAGCTCCACACGGCTCTCTCTGGATCTCTCAGTGGGACTGTGTTCACAAGATTGTGGCGTCCGGCGACTTTCCCGCGCAGAAACTCGAGGGAAGATAATGACCTCTCCTGAAGAGTCCATGTTTTTTTTAATCCTCCGTGTCCTCCTTGGCTACTAGCAGCTGCGTGGAGGAGAAAGCGCGATTACAGAAGGCTTGTATCATGTGGACGCGACTCCAGTTTTGTTGTCATTACTTAGAATTCCTCACGGGGGCGACAGAAACTACGCACTGTACTACTTTTGTCCCGCGTGTCACGTAAACTTACCTACCCTTACCAATAGTCCCGACCAAGCGTTTAGATAAAACACGTTCAGATCTGACGCTAAAGGAGACTTTTTTAGCGTCAATAACAAATGCCAAAGGCACCTGACCGAGGGTCAGTATTTTACGTCATGGGAGTGAGAATGTGTTGGCGCTCTCGCCTGCCCAAACCAACCGCTCCAGAGGGGGAAACCAGCTCTAGTGCGATTCAGCCGAACTAAACCACGCAGGTGTGAAAGCGTCCGTACTTATTCTGTGATTAGAAAGTAAAAAACGCCTCGTAAAACATAAAGTGTAAAGCTAAAAGTTTGAAGTATGTTAGAAACGTTCTGCTCATTTAACTGCTGTTTGGTTATTACTGTACTAACAGTAACATCGTCAGATCCTACTGAATGGTGACGTGTGTGTGTGTGTGTGTGTGTGTGTGTGTGTGTGTGTGTGTGTGTGTGTGTGTGTGTGTGTGTGTGTGTGTGTGTGTGTCGCATCGCTTGTTTAACTATATTCGCGGGAGTTCAGTATGCTTGTGGGGTCCCAACAGCTTTGTGTGGCCAAAATGCTGGACCCCACAAGTTTAAAGGGTTGTTTGAGGGTTAAGACTTGGTTTTAGGATTAGGGATAGAATTAGGTTATGGTTAAGGTTAGGGTTCAGGTTAGGCATTTAGTGGTGATGGTTAAGGTTAGGGTAAGGGGCTAGGGAATGCATTATGTCAATGATGGGTCCCCACAAAGTGTGTGTGTGTGTGTGTGTGTGTGTGTGTGTGTGTGTGTGTATAATCTGTGTGAAATGTGAAGCCACCGAGGTGCTAAACCTGAACCGTCTTTTCTGCTGAGTCGTACTTATTTTATGATGTTTAATAAATGTTTTCCTAAAAGCTTTCTCTTGTTCTTTTCCGTGTTTTGAAGTTAAGTCAGTTTATACGTATTCACATTAACCCAATCTAACATTTACAAGTTTTTAAATGCTTTTTGTTAAAGGGTCATTTTGTTTTGTTTTTTTACAACCTTGACCCTATTCTTCTGTGTTTTTGTGTGTAAGTGAGCAACAATCTTTGATGTGTGTCCAGTATTGAGCGTGAACGCTGTAACCTGCAGCCGTGAACCGGGCTCCGCTGTAACCCTACAGGACAAATGTTCAGCATCATCGTCCACTAAAAGTTCTGTTTTTGCCGCTAACAGACTCAAATTCTTATTCAAAGTGTCTGACAACATTATGAAAGGATCTCTACAGAGATAGACCTTTTAGTTAAAGAGTAAGATCCTTTTAGTTTAACATGAAACAGCCCCGAAATCAACATCACCAAACTCCACCAGACTCCATGTAAATAATCAGGACTTTTAGCGTGTATAGAGCCAGCATATCTCCACCAGACTCCATGTAAATAATCAGGACTTTTAGTGTGTATAGAGCCAGCATATCTCCACCAGACTCCATGTAAATAATCAGGACTTTTAGCGTGTATAGAGCCAGCATATCTCCACCAGACTCCATGTAAATAATCAGGACTTTTAGCGTGTATAGAGCCAGCATATCTCCACCAGACTCCATGTAAATAATCAGGACTTTTAGCGTGTATAGAGCCAGCATATCTCCACCAGACTCCATGTAAATAATCAGGACTTTTAGCGTGTATAGAGCCAGCATATCTCCACCAGACTCCAGGTAAATAATCAGGACTTTTAGCGTGTATAGAGCCAGCATATCTCCACCAGACTCCACGTAAATAATCAGGACTTTTAGCGTGTATAGAGCAAGCATATCTCCACCAGACTCCAGGTAAATAATCAGGACTTTTAGCGTTCATAAAGCCAGCATAGCTCCACATGTAAATGGGGGAATTAAGGTAAAGCTTAGATTGGGCCCAAAATATCAAGCCTGACACTACCGGAGCCCAGCCTGGCCGAGCCGGACACGTTAGCTGTAATTATGAGCCCGAGCCTGATTTAAACCCGACAATTTTTTTATGACGTTCTCAACTACTATTCCTTTTACCTGTGGGCAACCTATCAAGGCAGCAACACAATCAAAAGCCCTGGTATCTCACAGGAGACTTTCTTGTCTCGATCACCTAATTAACACTGTCCTTCACCACGGTCTGCGTGCCGACGCACTGGCCCACAACGCGCGGGATAGGCCCTATAGGAGAGACCATATCTGCTGCTAAAGGACTCGTGAGATATCTGAAACTATCTGTCCTGGTTGTGCAATTATTGAAGACCAGGGCTGTTTCATGTTAGACCTTTTTGTTTAAAGAGTAAGAGCCTATTTTATTTCATTATTCACATGAACACAATCTTAAAAGGTCCCATGGCATGAAAATGTCACTTTATGAGGTTTTTTAACATTAATATGAGTTCCCCCAGCATGTCCATGGTCCCCCAGTGGTTAGAAATGGTGATAGGTGTAAACCGAGCCCTGGGTATCCTGCAACAAAGTGGCAATTGGTCAAGGCCACACCCCACCCTCCACCTTGCCCCCCCTTCTTCCTCCCTCTCCTCTCCTCCTCAATAGCATTTAAAGCTACAGACACAGTAATAGCACATCCTAAGGAAAGCTCATTGTGGGACTGGCTCTAGTGGCAGTAATTCTGCACCAAGGCTGAATTTCGGGAAAGAGACTTCAGATACAGTATTAGGGGACCACTAAGGTCTATATAAAAGAGACTTCAGATACAGTATTAGAGGACCACTAAGGTCTATATAAAAGAGACTTCAGATACAGTATTAGAGGACCACTAAGGTCTATATAAAAGAGACTTCAGATACAGTATTAGGGACCACTAAGGTCTATATAAAAGAGACCTCAGATACAGTATTAGGGGACCACTAAGGTCTATATAAAAGAGACTTCAGATACAGTATTAGGGACCACTAAGGTCTATATAAAAGAGACTTCAGATACAGTATTAGGGGACCACTAAGGTCTATATAAAAGAGACTTCAGATACAGTATCAGGGGACCACTAAGGTCTATATAAAAGAGACCTCAGATACAGTATTAGGGGACCACTAAGGTCTATATAAAAGAGACTTCAGATACAGTATTAGGGGACCACTAAGGTCTATATAAAAGAGACTTCAGATACAGTATTAGGGGACCACTAAGGTCTATATAAAAGAGACCTCAGATACAGTATTAGGGGACCACTAAGGTCTATATAAAAGAGACTTCAGATACAGTATTAGGGGACCACTAAGGTCTATATAAAAGAGACTTCAGATACAGTATTAGGGGACCACTAAGGTCTATATAAAAGAGACTTCAGATACAGTATTAGGGACCACTAAGGTCTATATAAAAGAGACTTCAGATACAGTATTAGGGGACCACTAAGGTCTATATAAAAGAGACCTCAGATACAGTATTAGGGGACCACTAAGGTCTATATAAAAGAGACTTCAGATACAGTATTAGGGGACCACTAAGGTCTATATAAAAGAGACTTCAGATACAGTATTAGGGACCACTAAGGTCTATATAAAAGAGACTTCAGATACAGTATTAGGGGACCACTAAGGCCTATATAAAAGAGACTTCAGATACAGTATTAGGGGACCACTAAGGTCTATATAAAAGAGACTTCAGATACAGTATTAGAGGACCACTAAGGTCTATATAAAAGAGACTTCAGATACAGTATTAGGGGACCACTAAGGTCTATATAAAAGAGACTTCAGATACAGTATTAGGGGACCACTAAGGCCTATATAAAAGAGACTTCAGATACAGTATTAGAGGACCACTAAGGTCTATATAAAAGAGACTTCAGATACAGTATTAGGGGACCACTAAGGTCTATATAAAAGAGACTTCAGATACAGTATTAGGGGACCACTAAGGTCTATATAAAAGAGACTTCAGATACAGTATTAGGGGACCACTAAGGTCTATATAAAAGAGACTTCAGATACAGTATTAGAGGACCACTAAGGTCTATATAAAAGAGACTTCAGATACAGTATTAGGGGACCACTAAGGTCTATATAAAAGAGACTTCAGATACAGTATTAGGGGACCACTAAGGCCTATATAAAAGAGACTTCAGATACAGTATTAGGGGACCACTAAGGTCTATATAAAAGAGACTTCAGATACAGTATTAGGGGACCACTAAGGTCTATATAAAAGAGACTTCAGATACAGTATTAGGGGACCACTAAGGTCTATATAAAAGAGACTTCAGATACAGTATTAGGGGACCACTAAGGCCTATATAAAAGAGACTTCAGATACAGTATTAGAGGACCACTAAGGTCTATATAAAAGAGACTTCAGATACAGTATTAGGGGACCACTAAGGTCTATATAAAAGAGACTTCAGATACAGTATTAGGGGACCACTAAGGCCTATATAAAAGAGACTTCAGATACAGTATTAGAGCACCACTAAGGTCTATATAAAAGAGACTTCAGATACAGTATTAGGGGACCACTAAGGCCTATATAAAAGCATCCAAAAATCAGCATGTCATGGGACCTTTAAAATGTTGAAAACATTGTGAAGGTTAGCTTTATTTATTTATCTGGCTGCTGTGTGCTGTGCCAGAATACGCCAGCAGAGGGCAGTGTTGTTTAAAGATTTAAGTGTGAGTGTTACCATCTCAACAGTTTTGCTGCCAGTTGTGCTCTGATTCTCGACTGAAGTAAAAAAGTAATAGAACAACAGTGTAAAAACACTGCAACAAGTAAAAGTCCTGCATTTAAAATCGGACTCACCTCTGTGTCTCAGTAGATTCCTGAAACAGCTGGTCACTGTAGTTTTAATCAAACAAACTGGAGGAAACAGTGACTTTGTCGGGAACTATTTTCAGCGGCGGATTCATCCACATTTGCTGCTCTAGTGAGTGTTTGTGGCAGCAGGACGGTGTGTGTGTGTGTGTGTGTGTGTGTGTGTGGGAAAAGTCATGCAAAATCCTTTTAAGGTTTTAGAAAAGTGAAAAGGAATTTCAAAATCAAATGGAAATTTCCAGGCCTGGAAAACTTGTAGAATAAGTAAAATCCTTGGATGTTTAGGATAATTCATGGGCATTATGTGAATGTATCTTCTGTATGCGATCTGTTGATATTCGTAGTGATAATACCTGTCGAACACGTGACGTTTTGTTTTACCATCAGTTCATCACCATTCATCCCACAACCCGAACATGACATACAAAATGTCGTGGAACAGAAACACCAACCAGAGATATTCATAAGCGATCATTTTATTGTCATTGCAGTTTGCTAACAGGGGGTGCTGCCGCACCAACAGGAGGTGCTGATGCACCTCCAGCACCCCTACTTCCCGCGCCTATGGAGTAGATGCTACGGTGTAGAGTCGGTATGTCCAAGTACCTATGTACGTAGCCAGGGCAGATTTAACGCAGAAGCAGATTTAACGCAGAAGCAATAAATCACGCTTTACTTGGATGTATTTACGTAAGAAAACCTTTTGCACACCTCTTTTGTCGGGCAGGTGCGTAGGATATGATCAAAGCTAGCAGATAAAAAATTGGTTTAGAGAGAATATCCTGCACACTGACCATTACGCAAGCAATAATTTATTTAGAAAAATACGTTTCGGTCTCAGACCTTCATCAGGTAAATTCACACATCCACCTCAACCATAGCCTTAAATAGTTTGGTTGACTAATCAGGAGCAGTCAGGTCCAGCTCTTGAATGATGTCATCCATTCACAAAAGTGGCACTCCCATCACAGACAGGGAAGGCAGAAAAAATACCACTCAATACATTTGAAAACAATGGATGATCAGTGCATTGTCATAGCCCAATATTTTTATACACTTAATCAAGGAGGACACAGTCCATTCGAAAGTGGATCATCACATTGGTTAAATTACATTGTACCAGTCCATATTCACATGTTCATGTTCATATTCACACAGTTACTGAGGATAAACTTGTATGTATTTGAATTGAATATGAACATTACCAACTATTAGAGATTGAAAAAGGTGGCTATTCAGTTTCCATACAGTAATTTACATTTGGAGTGAAGCATAAGATACGGTTCTGTTGTGTTTAAGGTCATGTTAATTTGATTATTACTTGAAAAGTCATAGAGTTTTATACTGTATGTCCATAAAAAAAAAAAAACCTGAATAAAAAGTTGTGATACACACACACACACTACTTGTGAGTTAGTAGACGCTTTCATCGTTGGTTTGAGTCTGAACGTGATTATAAAATATCTCCAGACCTTTTTCCGCTCTGTGGTGTTGACACAAAACGCCACGACGGGCTTCAGATCGGGGGCCCTGAAGCCTCCGACCCTCCCAACGTCTTGTTTGCAGATGGTAATTTGGCTGCGGCTGCCGTTTACGTCTGTGGTTTATTCGTGTACACAACATAAGGAACGTGTAAACAGGCCTGTGGATCTGGAGTCCTCCATCCGACCACTGGCGGTGTTTTTACTCCGGGGTAACCAGGCTGTGGGTGGAGGGGCTTGATTGGTGGTTTGTGGTTTCATTGAGAGACTACACCAGTGGGCAACTGGGCCAATCATAGTTCAATGCGGGGCTGTAGTCAAGACCAACTTTTGTCGAGTCCAAGACCAGGACTAGTCAAGACTAAGTGAAGACCGAATCCAAAGAGGTTTGAGTCCAACACAAGACCGAATCCAAAGAGGTTTGAGTCCAACACAAGACCGAGTCCAAAGAGGTTTGAGTCCAACACAAGACCGAATCCAAAGAGGTTTGAGTCCAACACAAGACCGAGTCCAAAGAGGTTTGAGTCCAACACAAGACCGAGTCCAAAGAGGTTTGAGTCCAACACAAGACCGAATCCAAAGAGGTTTGAGTCCAACACAAGACCGAGTCCAAAGAGGTTTGAGTCCAACACAAGACCGAATCCAAAGAGGTTTAAGTCCAACACAAGACCGAATCCAAAGAGGTTTGAGTCCAACACAAGACCGAATCAAAAGAGGTTTGAGTCCAACACAAGACCGAGTCCAAAGAGGTTTGAGTCCAACACAAGACCGAATCCAAAGAGGTTTGAGTCCAACACAAGACCGAGTCTAAAGAGGTTTGAGTCCAACACAAGACCGAATCCAAAGAGGTTTGAGTCCAACACAAGACCGAATCCAAAGAGGTTTGAGTCCAACACAAGACCGAGTCCAGGACTCACTGTGTGAATCAGTGAAAATGAATGGCAGTGACGTTAGCGGGGCACGCAGACACAGCAATCTAGAGCAGGGGTGTCAAACTCAATTCCACGAAGGGCCACACTGCAAAATAAGAATCCCATCCAGTGCCAGACATGTTTCGGTTATTCACATGCTATTATTTCATCGTAAAAGTCAAGGATCTTTTATTGTATTATTGCATGTCTCATATAATCTTCTCACTTACAGCTCGGTAGACATAAAGACCCAAAACAATCAGCAAAAAAACTAACTTAGCCATTAAAGAAAAAATGACCAACAAAGCAACGAAAATGTCGTAAAACGGGCCAAAAAAAATTGGAAAAAGTGGCAAAAAAAGTCGGAAAAAAACTATGTGGGCCAAAGTCTATTGTGAACCTAAACTGATATGTGGGCTGGATCAAAATCTGCGAGTGGCCAGATTTGGCCCACGGGTCTTGAGTGTGTGATTGGTTATCAGGTGGCCAGCGTTTCACTTTCACATAATAGAGTCACCTGGACTCAGTCGGAGACCAGAAGCCATATTTGTCCGAGTCCAAATACCAGCGAGTCCGAGAGTGTAGAAAAACCATCTGGAGTCCAAGACCGGACTCGAGTACTACAAGCCCTGGTTCAGTGTTTGTCATCTGAAGCTGTATCACGTCATGAACACTTGTCATGCACGTTAATGGACTCGCGAATGCAGGACTCATTCGCTGGTGTCAAACTCAGACAGTACCAAAGATGGACGACGCCAACGCTCCACTTCCTCCCACCGTTTCTATAACTTTAACCTTCATGTTCCCGTTGGCAACTTTTAGTTTTTCTGGGTCAAAAAAACGTTTTGGTCGTCTTATTCGATGCCTTTGTCACTTTTTTTTTTACGTTTTTTAAGCTTTTTTACGACGTTTCTTTCAAATATTTTTTCCCGATGTTTTTATCGATGCGCTTTGAACTTTATTTGACGTTTTTATTGGGGTTTTTTTCCAACATTTTTGTCACTTTTTTCAACTTTCTTTTATCTGTTTTTCTTCAAATGCTATATAATTGAATAAAACATCCAAATTCAATGAAAGTGGGGGACTGATCATTTAATTTACTTGTGAAGCGCGTTGTTTGGAATCATCCACATCATTTTTTTTTGGACACTTTCCTTGTAAGAAACCCAAATTTCTGATGTGGAAACTTTTTTGAAAACGGGTCAGATTTGACCCGAGGACCATAGGAGGGTTAAAGTTGCACAGTATGTAGATATCTGTATTTCAACAATAACGCTGCTGCCTTTTCATGCCAAGTTTAGATGTTATTTGAAGTGTTGCTGCAGCAGCTACAATGTTAGCATAGCATAGCATAGCCCTTATGTTTTATTATTATGTTACAGAATTGTTCTGATTAGCACTGACATTTTCACTGCTGTCATATTGGCTCTCAAAACTCAAAATCTTTTAAACTGACTGCTGGTCGATCGAAAAAGAAGACCGATTCATCGACTACATAGCCTATCCTCACATTTTCAGAAAAGTATTCCAAACGATTTCCTGTTTCCCAATGAGAAGCCGTGTTGATCCGTCGGTTTCCGAAACGTTCACTCATGTCAGATTTTGCAGCTTGGATATACAAAAAATGGAACCTGTATCAGCTGTGTGGTGGCCTGGCTTGAATAAAACATCCTGACAGCTGCCAAACACAACACTCCCCCATACTTTACTCACTGTGTGTTATAGGAAACCGGTGGGTGTATTTTCCGACCCCGGCAGGCAAAAAGCAGTGTTGCCTCACTTCATGTTTGGTCAGACTATACTGGGGTCTTGGCTGGTGAGAGAGGAATAAAATGCACGATTGTGGGCTGAAAGTGTTTATGTTAAAGTGGCTGGTCTCTGCACACCTGACCGAGCTGAGTGTGCTTATTAAAGTCTATAACACTGGTGGGTTGCAGACAGTTGTTTGGTGTATGCAGAGGGATGTTTGTACTGTGGGGATAGAGGGTCTTTCTATAGGAAGTTTTAAACCAGCAAAATACACAACCTGGGTCAAAAATGCCAACAAACGTTTGGCTTCAGCCGTGTTTGCTCAATTGCCAGGTTTATGCTCCTTCCTGACTGTCCAAGACTAAGAAAAATATTTGTGCAAGTTGGTGGAAACTTATATCTTTAAGTTTGGTTTGTCCAGTCTTAGTGGTTTCAGTTTAAAGCGTACCTGGAATTGCCTGCAGCCCTCTCCTGCAAAAAGACAAAATGATGTATTGTGGTGTAGCGGAAAGTCCCAAAGAGGGCAAATGCCAAATACAGCAAACGTGCATTAGCATAAAAAGGTAAAAACAGTGATTAGAAGTAGAGACCCTCAGTGGCACTGATTTCAAATCCACTTAACAGAATATCTGGTAACAACAGCAGCAAATGGCCGAATTGATTGAATTGAGTTTAAAGTGTCACCCAAAGTATTTAACTTACTTCATTTTGCTTACACCTCGATACATGACATCATGACTTCTAGTAAACATACACGCCCACTTTCTTAAGCCAAGTGGTGCGTTATCTGTACGCATTTTGAGCTATCCGCGTGTATGTCTATGCTGTATACAGCGGACGTAAACATACACGCCATTTGGTGTGTTATTGCGAAAATAAAGCTACGGTTGGGTTTAGGAAACGGGACATGATCCCCGGTCTCCTGGGTGAAAGTCCTGTGTTTAACCCATCCTCCACCCCGACCCCCCCAGACCAACCTCCCTACACGTGTTGAAAGGTGTTGAAATTAATCAAACAATCGATGCATCGAATCGTGGACATGGACGATGCTGCATCGATAATCGGCCAGCTCATAATCGGTTATTTCTGTTTATAATGTAATGTACGCCTGATAACATTTCTGTTTATATACAGTATTCTGGTATGTATTGCACATTCAGGAGGTGCATGTGCTCAGTGCTGTATAGTTTTATGTATCCAATTTATTTAGTACTAGAGCAGTGCAGAATGTTTGGTTTTTGAAGTTTGAAAAGCTATCAATTAAATATCCTACATGGCTTTAATAGAAACATGGAATTGACGCATTAAGATATCGAATTGAATCGGCGACATGATAATTGTTATCAAATTGGGAGCTCAGTGAAGATTCACACCTCTACTCCATACGCAGATTTTCGCCCTTTCATACTGCTCTCTACAGATTAAATTGACACACAATCGCAAGGTAATGTAAGTCAATGGAGGCCAATCGGCATTGATAAACACGCTAAAAAGCGAGTATGCGTCTTTATAGCACGCCAATAATGGCATACGAATTGGCGTGTAATACATACGCCACTTCATGAGATCAGTCTACACCTCGATACAATTGAGGTGAATGGAATTTCATTTGAGAAGTGGTTTCAATAGATGTTGCTGTTAGGGAATGTAGGATTGTTTCTACACATCCAATAATAGACTTCTGGCAATGAATTCTCTTTCAAAATCTGTTACAGAAAGATAGATCTGTGTGTCGTCTGCATAGAAAGTATAATTTATGTTGGATTTTACAAAAATATGCCAAGCCAGGCATGTACACATAGAACAAAAAGTGGTTCTAGTGTTGATCCCTGTGGAACACCATATTTAACTTTAGTACTGGAAGAGATAGTATTATTAAGCTTTCATAAAGCCAAACAAAAAGACGTGTTGTTCCGGTCCCACATGTGTAATATATGTCCAGGTTATGGCCTAGTGGAAGAAGGTTCAGGCAAACTAAAGCCGTGTTTCCATTCACATATTTGTATGCGCATTTTGAATCAGAATCAGAAAGGGTTTTATTGCCAAATTTGTTTTGGTGTTGTTGGTGCACATCGCACATTCTCTAAATCGTCACCTTCCTAAAATAATTGCCTAAGTCATTTTTTCAGGTTTTTCAGAAAACACAAAAAATCAAACTGTCTCAAGTCACATGCTTGACATAGGCAATTATACTAAAGGTGTAGAATCACGTGACCTGTTCAACTGAGGATGTAGGCAATTTTACCAGAGGTGGTCTGCACCATGAGGAGATGATTTAGGCAAAGAAATAATTATTGTTAAAAGTCATTTTTTCAGGTTTTTCGGAAAACACAAAAAATAAAACTGCCTAAGTCACATGCTTGACATAGGCAATTTTACTAAAGGTGTAGAATCACATGACCTGTTCAACTGAGGATGTAGGCAATTTTACCAGAGGTGGCCTGCACCATGAGGAGATGATTTAGGCAACAAAATCATTTTTATTAAAAATTGACTTAGGCAATTATTTTAGGAAGGTGACGAAATGGAATATTAAACAATATAAGTATAGGTATAAACAATATAAGTATATTATATGTACACAGTATGTATTCAATTAAATAAAAAAATAAATAAAGAGCAAAGAAGTATTAGATTAGAAGTATTAGAAAAGCTGAATGAAAACAGCAAAATTCGATAAAACTTTCTTAATTGCTCAAACAAGCTTTCTCCCGTTCTTTGGCAACCTCTCGCTCACCCAGTAAGGTTTGGCTTTCATTTGTGTATTTTGGAATCACAGCAGCTACACGCTAACACACAACCGCTTTGCCGCTTCCTTCCTCCGCTCTTCGGGCCGGCTCGCTCCTCTGTGCGGTGTCAAACAGCGTCTACACTGTGTGTAGTTCATTTGTAGACATTCAAAGACGCGAACACAACGTTAACGGAAACGGCACGACAAATAAGAAACGTAACCTCTTCTCACTGACTGTCTGACTGCCTCTCAGTCAGTCTCTGCTCTTAATCTGCTTTACTTTTGCTTAGTAAACTCTTTGACACAGACAGCCCGGCTGCCAATCGTATATATCCATGGCGTTCCACTTCCTGGATTGCTATGGTGCCACCGGAAATTCCGGCGGATGTCCCTTTTTGTGAATATCCGTTACTTTCCTCTCTTTGTGTTATAATTCTAACCTCCGGTGGATTTGTGAGGACTGTGGTTAACTGCTCCTCAGATCTCTGCAGGGTAAATCCAGACAGCTAGCTAAACTATCTGTCCAATCTGAGTTTTCTGTTGCACAACTAAAACAACTTCTGAAAGTACACGTTCCACCAAAACAAGTTCCTTCCTGAGGCTATTATGGAGAGGCACCGTGGCTTCGTCCGGCGCTTAGACAATTGTGATTGGTTTAAAGAAATGCCAATAAACCAGAGCACGTTTTTCTTCCATCCAAGAATGCTGTGTGGACTAGCCAGACCCTCCTCAGCAGTACTGTGGAGGAAGGTCTGGCAATGCGAGACGAGGCGGCCATTAGAAAACCAATAGGTGGATTTGGTCGTGACACTATGCTGAAGCCAAGTTTATTCGCTCCAAACCAGTTCATGGAAACATCCGCCTAATTCGCATTTCTCTGTTAAGACATTTCAAAAGTTTGCTTCAAATTCCCTTGACAACAAAAAACACTTCTTATGAGATGGAAACACTTCTTATGAGTGCTGATGCCTCATCTCTGCCACGCTCTGACCTAAAACAAGCTAAACTAACAAAACTTATTCAACGTACTGACAGCTGTTTAAATCTAACCTACTCCATCCACATGGTGTTGTAACGACAGCAGCCCACTCAGATATGAGCTCATATGACTAAATGTCTGTCTTTTCCACTGACATCACTGGAACTATCATCTCTAATACGGTTTTGTTTTATTAACATGACCAGCATAACATGGTGTTATTATTGGAAAAGAAAACCACTTGCTTCATATAAAAACGAGACTGAAGCCCTGCTCGCGACACACTCCTTACAGTCCACAACATGAGAGAGTTTGAAAGTGCAGACAACAAGTTGTTTTTAGACGTAGAGAAAGGATGTAAAAGGCAGAAGGGAAAGTGTCCAAAATGTAAAGGGGTTCATCCTCTGTGGGGCGCGAATGTGTTGAGTACACAAAGATACTCCTGTCACATCCCGATCACGTGCACCTGCAGACCTAGGTAACATACATTACCTGCAGGTCTAGGTAATATGTATTACCTGCAGGTCTAGGTAATATGTATTACCTGCAGGTCTAGGTAACATACATTACCTGCAGGTCTAGGTAATATGTATTACCTGCAGGTCTAGGTAACATGTATTACCTGCAGGTCTAGGTAACATGTATTACCTACAGGTCTAGGTAACATGTATTACCTGCAGGTCTAGGTAACATGTATTACCTACAGGTCTAGGTAACATGTATTACCTGCAGGTCTAGGTAACATGTATAACCTGTAGGTCTAGGTAACATACATTACCTGCAGGTCTAGGTAACATGTATTACCTGCAGGTCTAGGTAACATGTATTACCTACAGGTCTAGGTAACATACATTACCTGCAGGTCTAGGTAACATGTATTACCTGCAGGTCTAGGTAACATACATTACCTGCAGGTCTAGGTAACATGTATTACCTGCAGGTCTAGGTAACATGCATTACCTGCAGGTCTAGGTAACATGTATTACCTGCAGGTCTAGGTAACATGTATTACCTGCAGGTCTAGGTAACATGCATTACCTGCAGGTCTAGGTAACATACATTACCTGCAGGTCTAGGTAATATGTATTACCTGCAGGTCTAGGTAACATGTATTACCTACAGGTCTAGGTAACATACATTACCTACAGGTCTAGGTAACATGTATTACCTACAGGTCTAGGTAACATACATTACCTGCAGGTCTATATAACATGTATTACCTACAGGTCTAGGTAACATGTATTACCTACAGGTCTAGGTAACATGTATTACCTACAGGTCTAGGTAACATGTATTACCTGCAGGTCTATGTAACATGTATTACCTACAGGTCTAGGTAACATGTATTACCTGCAGGTCTAGGTAACATGTATAACCTGTAGGTCTAGGTAACATGTATTACCTGCAGGTCTAGGTAACATGCATTACCTGCAGGTCTATGTAACATGTATTACCTACAGGTCTAGGTAACATGTATTACCTGCAGGTCTAGGTAACATGTATTACCTGCAGGTCTATGTAACATGTATTACCTACAGGTCTAGATAACATGTATTACCTACAGGTCTAGGTAACATGCATTACCTACAGGTCTAGGTTTTATGTATTACCTGCAGGTCTAGGTAACATGCATTACCTGCAGGTCTAGATAACATGTATTACCTACAGGTCTAGGTAACATGTATTACCTGCAGGTCTAGGTAACATGTATTACCTGCAGGTCTAGGTAACATGCATTACCTGCAGGTCTATGTAACATGTATTACCTACAGGTCTAGGTAACATGTATTACCTGCAGGTCTAGGTAACATGCATTACCTGCAGGTCTAGGTAACATGTATTACCTGCAGGTCTAGATAACATGTATTACCTACAGGTCTAGGTAACATGTATTACCTACAGGTCTAGGTAACATGTATTACCTGCAGGTCTAGGTAACATGTATTACCTGTAGGTCTAGGTAACATGTATTACCTGCAGGTCTAGGTAACATGTATTACCTGCAGGTCTAGGTAACATGTATTACCTTCCGGTCTAGGTAACATGTATTACCTGTAGGTCTAGGTAACATGCATTACCTGCAGGTCTATGTAACATGTATTACCTGCAGGTCTAGGTAACATGTATTACCTGCAGGTCTAGGTAACATGCATTACCTGCAGGTCTAGGTAACATGTATTACCTGCAGGTCTAGATAACATGTATTACCTACAGGTCTAGGTAACATGTATTACCTGCAGGTCTAGGTAACATGTATAACCTGTAGGTCTAGGTAACATGTATTACCTGCAGGTCTAGATAACATGTATTACCTGCAGGTCTAGGTAACATGTATTACCTACAGGTCTAGGTAACATGTATAACCTGTAGGTCTAGGTAACATGTATTACCTGCAGGTCTAGGTAACATGTATTACCTGCAGGTCTAGATAACATGTATTACCTACAGGTCTAGGTAACATGTATTACCTACAGGTCTAGGTAACATGTATAACCTGTAGGTCTAGGTAACATGTATTACCTGCAGGTCTAGGTAACATGTATTACCTGCAGGTCTAGGTAACATGTATTACCTGCCGGTCTAGGTAACATGTATTACCTGTAGGTCTAGGTAACATGTATTACCTGCAGGTCTAGGTAACATGTATTACCTGCAGGTCTAGGTAACATGTATTACCTGCAGGTCTAGGTAAAATGCATTACCTGCAGGTCTAGGTAACATGTATTACCTGCAGGTCTAAGTAACATGTATTACCTGCAGGTCTAGGTAACATGTATTACCTGCAGGTCTAGGTAACATGCATTACCTGCAGGTCTAGGTAACATGTATTACCTGCAGGTCTAGATAACATGTATTACCTACAGGTCTAGGTAACATGTATTACCTGCAGGTCTAGGTAACATGTATTACCTGCAGGTCTAGGTAACATGTATTACCTGCCGGTCTAGGTAACATGTATTACCTGTAGTTCTAGGTAACATGTATTACCTGCAGGTCTAGGTAACATGTATTACCTGCAGGTCTAGGTAACATGCATTACCTGCAGGTCTAGGTAACATGTATTACCTACAGGTCTAGGTAACATGTATTACCTACAGGTCTAGGTAACATGTATAACCTGTAGGTCTAGGTAACATGTATTACCTGCAGGTCTAGGTAACATGCATTACCTGCAGGTCTAGGTAACATGTATTACCTGCAGGTCTAGATAACATGTATTACCTACAGGTCTAGGTAACATGTATTACCTGCAGGTCTAGGTAACATGTATTACCTGCAGGTCTAGGTAACATGTATTACCTGCAGGTCTAGGTAACATGTATTACCTGCCGGTCTAGGTAACATGTATTACCTGTAGTTCTAGGTAACATGTATTACCTGCAGGTCTAGGTAACATGTATTACCTGCAGGTCTAGGTAACATGCATTACCTGCAGGTCTAGGTAACATGTATTACCTGCAGGTCTAGGTAACATGCATTACCTGCAGGTCTAGGTAACATGCATTACCTGCAGGTCTAGGTAACATGCATTACCTGCAGGTCTAGGTAACATGTATTACCTGCAGGTAACAGAGATCTTCTCACACTCAAAACACATTTCTCGATATAGGGTAGGTTAGAAGAATCGCTGTCTGCGGCTAGCAGTAGCCAATCAACAAAGGTATTGTTGAGTTGTAAGCGGTTCTCTTTTCTAAAACAAAATGCCTCGCAATATTTGGGCGCATTCACCGCATTGCAGCGGCATTTGATTTTTTATGCAAAAAAATTGTCACCCTCTACTCCGTACCCGGCTTACAGTCATCTTTTTCTGAGCTAAATTTAACTGTAAAGAACGCTAAACGTAACTGTCATGTGACCAACCGGCGGTCGCTGTAATTTCATAGGATATCATGCAAATTGTTGTGCATAAATCTTCGTACGATGTCATGCAAACTGTTCCCGAGAAATCGCTGTATCTCTGTCAGCGTTGCGTGCGGCTGAGCAGAAACATCCTGAAAGGCTTTCCGAGGTTCAGAGAGGAAAAGTGTGTAATTTAGTGGAGATGTTCTCCCCGCTGAGCTCCTCTCTAATGACAGAGTCCTGGTTCAGGGCCCGGCCTGTATGGTAATGCAGCGTAATGCTGCATGTGTGTGAGTGATAGCATGTATTTACTGCAGGGCCTTAAATCAAGCGGAGAGAGTGTGATAACGCTGTGTGTGGGCTCTTGCTGCGCTTCCATCTGTAATTCACTTGTGACGTGTGTGTGTGTGTGCATGTTTGTGCGTGCGGTTATCTCTAGGAGTTTGGATGAGTGCATCCCCCCCCCCACCGGAGGTCCCGGAGGCTGCAGCCACAGGGAGATTGTTGTGGAGCTGGTTGGAGGTTTTCTGTGGTGCCTGGCACAGCGGTACAAAACGTTCCCTCCCTGAATGCTTTAAGGTCCCACTGACGCTGCCAGCCAGATCTTTCACTTACTCTAAGTAGCACACTCAAAGCACACAGTGACATCAGACTCGGCTTTAGACTCGTCCTCAAAAGACGTCAGACCTGTCTCGGACTTGGGACTCGTGTGCAATTTTTTTAATTTTTTTTAGGAAACGTCTGATGAGATGAATGTTATTCCCCTTCCTGCGTAAGCTTTTAACCTACCTACTTGTTTATTTTAGTTAATATTTCAGGACAATGCACATTTGATGAACATGTACAGCAGTACACGTTCCAGATTTTAGCCCAAAGGATAATTTCCATCTGTAGTCCATTTGGCAGGTGTAAATTACACAGACAAAAGATATACACTAGTAATATTTGCTATATAAAACTGAGTAAAACAGGACGAAAGAAAAGAAAAACCGGACAATTCATTAGTAAATGTTAAAACAGAGACACAACACACATATGCTCTATTGGGCTAATACGGTACAGCATGCAGTCAGAGGTGATTGCACGTTTGGTTAGCTCTAAGCCACACCTTTACCTGGCTTTTAAAGGTGGCCAGAGTGGGACATTCCCTTATAATTGGGGTTAGTGTGTTCCATAATACATTTACCTTTTAATAGATAGTGCATTAAGGCTAAAAGAAGTTTTTCTACATTTAGGGGCGGAAGAAGTCATTCCTGCTGCTTCTGCGCCATTATGTCCAAACTTAGCACAGTTAGCATTGACTCCGCTACGGCTAGCCTTCACGTAATTCATCACCTTATTGATTAGCTTCCTGTGGTAAACTATGTCTCTGCTTTTTACAGAGGCATAGAGTGTGTTTCCATTAACAGTGTGCTGTATTTTATGAACTTACATGTTTTTAATATAACATCTTAATGTGAAAAGTAACTGTAGCGCCCAAATATATGTAGTGCGCTAAAAAGTGCAGCAGGAAGTACAATATTTCCCTCTGAAATGTAGCGAAGTAGAAGTAGAAAGAAGCATAAAATGGAAAAAAACTCAAGTACTTAGTTACTTTCCACCACTGCAGCCAACAGCGTGATCCAGCTGTTGAGTGAGTGAAAGCTCCAACTGCTCTCCATTCGCCAGGAGGAAATCACTTCTTCGTCTTGTGCAGAGAGACATTTTGCTACAGTAAGCAGAAAGTATTGTGGAGATCTTCAAAAGTCAAACGCACACACACACACACACACACACACACACACACACACACACACACACACACACACACACAGACACATACACAGAGTTAGACACAAACATATACATAGAGACAAGACACACACACAGAGACACAGGCACACACAAAGAGAAGACACACACACACACACACACACACAAAGACAAAGAACAGACACACACACATACTGTACACACAGAGACACACACACACACACACACACAAAATCACACACACACACACAAAGACCAGACACACACACACACACACATACTGTACACACAGAGACACACACACACGCACACACAAAATCACACACACGCACACACAGAGAGAGACACACACACGCACACACAGAGAGAGACACACACACGCGCATGCAAAAAATACACACACACACACCGAAACACACACGCGCACATACACAAAAAACACACACACAGAGACACACATGCACACAAACACACACAAAAAACACGCGCACACACACATGCAGCCTCCTCCCTCCATGAAAGAAAGAGAGAAAGAGAGGGACAGACACACCGCAAGTTCAGGAATGTGGAGTTTTCATGGGCAGCTTTATTTGGCCTGAAGAAAATGTTCCCTCATTGAGCTCAGAAAGCCACATCCCCCCCCCCACACACACACACACACACACACACACACACACACACACGTCCACACCCTCCCACATAAAGATGTAGCTCGAAGAACACCCACACATTTTCTTTTATTACCATTTATTACTTCTTTTAATTGTCTTGATTCAGGGCCGAGCAGAGAGCATTCTGGGAATGTTGAGAGTCTGCAGGTATCCAGTCACAACCAAGGTTATTATAGTGTGGCATTTTTCATCAGTTTTCATTTTTAAAGCAGGTTTGCTAGTTTAGCATTATTTTTTGATAATGCTTAGTTTTAGTTTAGATTTTATTAGCTTTAGTCTATTTTCAGTAATATGGGTTATTTGTCGGGGGGATTCAAAAACCTCAGAAAACAAGTGGTGTAATAATAACTCAACAAAAACATCATACAATTTTAGAAATATGTATTCACAATGTATTCAACAATAACACCAATACATAAAAAGTAGCCTACATATGGTCAGAAATATGTAAACAGTCTACACAAGACGCCGCAGTACTGTAAGTGACGTGCTCCAGGAAAAAACCTAAATGGACCTTTCTCACAGCAGACATGTCGACTTGTCATAGTAGGAAAAGCACAGCTGACATTGATAACCTTAACGATGGCTCAGTTCCATCAAGTGTCCCAAGAAGATATTTCAGTGAGGCAGCATGCACAATACCAGGGTCTCTCCTAAGTGGAATGCAGCCATCAGTAATGGGTTAATACCAGGGTCTCTCCTAAGTGGAATGCAGCCATCAGTAATGGTTTAATACCAGGACCTCTCCTAAGTGGAATGCAGCCATCAGTAATGGTTTAATACCAGGACCTCTCCTAAGTGGAATGCAGCCATCACTAATGGTTTAATACCAGGACCTCTCCTAAGTGGAATGCAGCCATCAGTAATGGTTTAATACCAGGGTCTCTCCTAAGTGGAATGTAGCCATCATTAATGGTTTAATACCAGGGTCTCACGCAACATTTTTCAACTTTCTGCTAAGATATATTAAGTGACTTTTTTTGCAACGAAAATGCGGGGATTTTGAAATCATGCATGCCCCGTTATTTTGCGCGGAAATCGGCAATTTATGCGGCGAAAGTTCGGCGTATTTGAAAGAAATTCTAATCCGACTTTGGCTGATTAGCATTGAATTATGCGATCGCATAAACACGTTTTTCTGGAGGCACTGTCTTTTCTGGAGTTTTCTTTTCTGGAATTTTTGTCACCTTCTTTGAGGGTTTTTCTTCAAAGTTTTTTGCGTTTTTTGTGTGTGCGTTTTTTGCCTCTTTTAATAAATACGTGCAGACATATCCCGGGGCCTCCCTAAATAGTTGGAGATCTCACCCATCCCAAAGTTACGCCCCTTGAGTTACAGCGTTCTCATGGGAACAAATACAGTACAGGGTCCAGGGAAAACCGAAAAAAGATCCTTTAAATGAGTTCCGGTTGGAGGAACGTCTTCAGAAGAGCACCTGTGTTTTTACCGCTCAACTAAGCTAAAAATTTTTTTAAAAAAAGTCTCGAGGTCGGTTTTGGTGCCGAGGAATGTGCTTTTTTTTCTGTGATGGTTTGGCCCGTCCTGGCTGTGCCCCGCTCTGGCCTGGTCCAGAGTCTGGGGTTTGGCTCTGGCTCCAGGTTTGGGTGGGTCCAGACTGGGTCGGACTGTGTGGTTGAACAGGGTCAGCGGTTAGCGCCGCCGTTACCAGTTACTTTAGTTACTTTAGTTACTAGTTACTTTAGTTACTAGGTACTTTACACATTAAGATTCCTGCACACATTAACACATGTAGTTTATAACAGCTGATGTTTGATTCTAAAGTAAACTAGCCGACAATATAATGGACTACAAGTCCAGCTGAGATGATGAGACCATTAAACACACAACTGGTTGGAAACCAGAAAGAAAGAAAGAAAGAAAGAAAGAAAGAAAGAGACAGAAAACAAACAGAAAGAGACAGAAAGAAAGAGACAGAGAGAAAGAAATACAGACAGACAGACAGAAAGAAAGACAAACAGAAAGACAAACAGACAGACAGAAAGAAAGACAGACAAAAAGACAGAAATAAAAAAGAAAGAAAGACAGAAAGAAACAAAGAGACAGAAAGACAGACAGAAAGAAAGACAGAAAGACAGACAAAAAGACAGAAATAAAAAAGAAAGAAAGACAGAAAGAAACAAAGAGACAGAAAGACAGACAGAAAGAAAGACAGACAGACAGAAATAAAGACAGACAGACAGACAGACAGACAGTGAGGTATTAGTACTTTTACTGAAGTTAAGGATCTGAATACTTCTTCCAGTACTGAAATGACAATATTATCATCAAGTGTCCAGTGTGTGGGAATTTCTCCCGTCTAGCGTTGAGATCATATATCAATCATCTCTCTCTCACCACGCAGTTCAAAGTAGGTATTACAGCTACGGTAGCCTTCACGCTTCAAAAAGCCTGTTTCTCTCTCGCTCTTTTCAATCTCCTTTTTCTCTTTCTGGGCGAAGAAGAAGAAGAAAAAGACTCCTGTTCCTGAAATCTGGATTTTGAATCCGTGTGGTCCTATATGTTTCCTTCTACAAACTTATCACCGGGGGCCGAGAAGCTACGATACCCGTTAGCAGCGTTAGCAGCAGCTGGGAGTTTATCATGTGACAGAGAAAACATGAAAGGTGGAGCAGTATGTCCCTCACACACACACACACACACACACACAACACACACACACACACACACACACACACACACACACACACACATACACACACACACATAAAGGTGGTGCAGTATGTCCACACACACACACACACACACACACACACACACACACACACACACACACACACACACACACACACACACATAAAGGTGGTGCAGTATGTCCCTCACACACACACACACACACACACACACACACACACACACACACACATATAAAGGTGGTGCGGTATGTCCCTTACACACACACACACACACACACACACACACACACACACACATAAAGGTGGAGCAGTATGTCCCTCACACACACACACACACACACACACACACACACACACACACACACACACACATAAAGGTGGTGCAGTATGTCCCTCACACACACACACACACACACACACACACACACACACACACACACACACACACATAAAGGTGGTGCAGTATGTCCCTCACACACACACACACACACACACACACACACACACACACACACACACACACATAAAGGTGGTGCAGTATGTCCTGTATGTTCCTTATACACACACTCACACACACATAAAGGTGGTGCAGTATGTCCTGTATGTTCCTTATACACACACACACTCACACACACACACACATAAAGGTGGTGCAGTATGTCCTGTATGTTCCTTATACACACACACACACACACACACACATAAAGGTGGTGCAGTATGTCCCTTACACACACACACACACACATAAAGGTGGAGCAGTATGTCCTGTATGTTCCTTATACACACACACACACACACACATAAAGGTGGTGCAGTATGTCCTGTATGTTCCTTATACACACACACACACACACACACACATAAAGGTGGTGCAGTATGTCCTGTATGTTCCTTATACACACACACACTCACACACACATAAAGGTGGTGCAGTATGTCCTGTATGTTCCTTATACACACACACACTCACACACACACATAAAGGTGGTGCAGTATGTCCTGTATGTTCCTTATACACACACACACACACACATAAAGGTGGTGCAGTATGTCCTGTATGTATGTTCCTTACACACACACACACACACACACACACACACATAAAGGTGGTGCAGTATGTCCTGTATGTTCCTTATACACACACACACACACACATAAAGGTGGTGCAGTATGTCCTGTATGTTCCTTATACACACACACACACACACACACACATAAAGGTGGTGCAGTATGTCCTGTATGTTCCTTACCAGCTAACGCAGTGTTTCCTCTATGTGGATTTGAGCGTAGCTGTTGATCCGATATAGTAGTGATTGCCCACGTTTGTATTTAAGGAGCATTATTTCCATGCTGAAGTAGTGACACTGCATTAAGATAATGTAATTAATAGTGGGGTTTATTGTTATTGGCTACAGAATGCTTATAGCCTATATGTCAAGATCAAAGTTGGCCTATATAGTAACTCAACAAATACAGTTCAATCACAACTGAAAATATGCCTCATTGTGCGTGTGAATAGAGGTGAGTAAATATATTTGTTTATGGGGGGGTGGGGGGTGTTCGGACCTGCCCCCACTGTTAAAAAAAATCCTAAAGGAAACACTGTTAAGGTATTTCTAGATGGAGCAGGAATATGGAGCGTGTACTCCACTTCATGCGAATGAAATGTAAAATTTCAAGACAGAGACCCAGTGGTGGAAGAAGTATTCAGACCCGAGACTTGTGCTGTAGATTTTACAGCCGTGGCCACAAATGAAAATATCATTTTGGGAAGTAAAGAAAAGAGAGTTTGGGAACGCGTGGATCACATTAGTGTCAATAGAAGAACATGTCCTGTTTTCCTTGGACTACATCGATGTATGTTTTGTGGTCCATGCTGTCCGCACGCCTGTGGATGTGGGTTTGAATCCTGTTGCATTGTGGGTGATGAAGTGTTGCTGTGTTACCTGCTGTGTAGTCACCCGTTCCCAACACTAAGGGACTTTGGACTGAACTGGACTGTTGGACTCGTTGCTGAGTTAATGAAGAACCTGAAGGGGCTGAAGACGGACGCAGAGGAAAGATTTACAACCTGAAACTAACTAAACTAACTACACTAACTAACCTAACTACACTTACTAACCTAACTACACTAACTAAACTAACTAACCTAACTACACTAACTAACCTAACTACACTAACTAAACTAACTAACCTAACTACACTAACTAAACTAACTACACTAACTACACAAACTACACTAACTAACCTAACTAACTAAACTAACTAACTAGAGCAGCAACTCCCATCTTGCTCTGCGAGGTAAAATCACTGTTTTTGTCGAAGGAGTCTGGTGGTTTTGAAGAGATAACTGTCTCACTTCCCCATCGTAAAGTGCTGTGTGAGACAGGCTGGAACTTACTTATTCACGGCAAATATCTGCAGACATAATACAAACTGTACATGTCACATACACACGCCATTAGAAAGCGTTGTTGTGGTGGAAGAAGTATTCAGAATGATCTTTAACTTCAGTGAAACACAACACTGTAAACATGTTACATTTCACCAATGCACAAGTTAAAAACCCCATTAGAAAAACCTGATTTCTATTCTGTAAAGAAGCCTAACATGAAAAAAAAAAGTCTGTGTCTGAATTATGGACCTAAATGACTCCGAGAGCCGAGTCGTTGCAGCCGTATGAACTGCGTCTCTCTGGCTCATTATCTGGTTTTATAAAATGTAAACAGGCCCACTGTGTGATGGATGGACTGCCAGGGGAGGCTCGGACTGTTATTTCCTGTTTTTCTCAATTAGGCTCCGAAAGAGCCTCTCGAGCATTAATTAGCAACCCAACGTGAAGCTTCCACATGCCGTTATTTATAGGCTGCTATAGGCCTTCTTCACTCATGGCTATTTATTTGTCTTCGTCTATACGCAGTAGATATATATATATATATATATATATATATATATATATATATCCAAAAGTTTGGACACACTTTCTCATTCACTGCGTTTCCTTTTTATTTTCATGACTATTTACATTGTAGATTCTCACTGAAGGCATCAAAACTATGAATGAACACATATGGAATTATGTACTTAACAAAAAAGTGTGAAATAACTGAAAACATGTCTTATATTTTAGATTCTTCAAAGTAGCCACCCTTTGCCTTTTTTATTAATAAGGGAAATAATTCCACTAATGAACCCTGACAAAGCACACCTGTGAAGGTAAAACCATTTCAGGTGACTACCTCATGAAGCTCATTGAGAGAACACCAAGGGTTTGCAGAGTTATCAAAAAAAGCAAAGGGTGGCTACTTTGAAGAATCTAAAATATAAGACATGTTTTCAGTTATTTCACACTTTTTTGTTAAGTACATAATTCCATATGTGTTCATTCATAGTTTTGATGCCTTCAGTGAGAATCTACAATGTAAATAGTTATGAAAATAAAGAAAATGCATTGAATGAGAAGGTGTCTCCAAACTTTTGGCCTGTACTGTATGTGCATGTATGCATGTGTTCAGTTTCTAAACTGGGTCTGATTTCAAATAAACAGCACAGAAAGTTTCAACACACATTTCATCCTGTTCTGTGGGCCGCTGTGAATGTCGGTCTGCTTATCCACGTGCAGTGTTGCAGGGGGGCTGACTGGGACAAAAAGTCCCTTACCGGCCTAATTTCAGACAAGGGATGTTATATTTTTTGCTTTTATAATTGCAAAAACCAGGTCAACGTGAGATTATAGCACCAGCAGCATGAGGCGCACTTACAGGCTTCCATAATGAAAGAATACACACACTGGAGCCATTCATAAAACCTTCAACTGAACTCCCCTGGCACCATTTTATTTGGAATGGAAATGCTTGCGTATTTAAATACATATTATTGCATACTTAAACACCCAAAACACCAAAGTATGAAGGCTAGCGGACCAGACGCAAGCTTTTATTTTGAAAAGATGGCACCAGACAGGAAGCTCTGGGCCGCAGCCTTACAGCCATACATATTTTTTCAGAAACCTGTTTCCTGGGTGAAAGTCTTGTGTTTTCTCCTTAACTTCTTCAGGACATGAACACCTGTTTCCTGGGTGAAAGTCTTGTGTTTTCTCCTTAACTTCTTCAGGACATGAACACCCGTTTCCTGGGTGAAAGTCTTGTGTTTTCTCCTTAACTTCTTCAGGACATGAACACCTGTTTCCTGGGTGAAAGTCTTGTGTTTTCTCCTTAACTTCTTCAGGACACGAACACCTGTTTCCTGGGTGAAAGTCTTTTGTTTTCTCCTTAACGTCTTCAGGACAGGAACACCTGTTTCCTGGGTGAAAGTCTTGTGTTTTCTCCTTAACTTCTTCAGGACACGAACACCTGTTTCCTGGGTGAAGGTCTTGTGTTTTCTCCTTAAGAAGTAGGAGAATGTCTCTCTTCACCATTTCATCCTTTAGTTCATCACAAACATTCAACGTCAACACATCTGGAGATGTCCAGATGTTACATTCCAGCATTCCCTTTTAGAAAGTTGCTGCCTAAAAAAAAAGAAAATGGTGTCTTTCACCCCCGTTGGAACTCGATTCCTCGGCCGTGGGAGTGTAAGACTTTTGCAGTATTTGTACAATTTACTGGATAGTATTCAGCCGAAATGAAAGATCAGCCACGCAGAAGTGTGCGTTCGGTTGGACGGATCGCACAATGCGCCCTCTGTGTCGTCCCTCGGCTCTGCTGCACACTCTGAGTCATTGTTCACAGCCTGACACTCTCAAACACACATTATGCCAATCTGCCCAATGAATCCACAATGGAATCTGTGTGTGTGTGTGTGTGTGTGTGTGTGTGTTGGGTGATGATGTAACAGTCTAAACAGCTGATTATGATCACAGGAAAGTGATCCAGAGAAGTTTAGAGGGAGAAACTTTCTCCTTTTTGTTTTCAGACTGATTTGAGCTTCATGATTCATGTGTGTGTGTATTTTTGTAACTATGTTTTTATTGTTTTTTCAGTAATGTAATAATAATACAATTTACGCTTTGCAAAAGACACATTTGTGTGTGTGTGTGTGTGTGTGTGTGTTTGTTTGCGGGGTGTGTGTGTGTGTGTGTGTGTGTGTGTGTGTGTATGTGCATGCGTGCGTGCGTGTGTGCGTGTCTGTCTGCGTGTGTGTGTGTCTGTGTGTGTGTTTGTTTGCGGGGTGTGTGTCTCTGTGTGTCTGTTTGTGTGTGCGTGCGTGTCTGTCTGCGTGTGTGTGTGTCTGTGTGTGTGTTTGTTTGCAGGGTGTTTGTCTCTCTGTGTCTGTTTGTGTGTGTGTGTGTGCGTGTCTGTCTGCGTGCGTGTGTGTGTGTTTGTTTGCGGGGTGTGTGTCTCTGTGTGTCTGTTTGTGTGTGTGTGCGTGTCTGTCTGCGTGTGTGTGTGTCTGTGTGTGTGTTTGTTTGCAGGGTGTGTGTCTGTTTTGTGTGTGTGTGTGTGTGTGTGCGTGTCTGTCTGCGTGCGTGTGTGTGTTTGTTTGCGGGGTGTGTGAGTTTGAGTGTGTGTGTAAAAAAATGACTTTTGAGAAAGTTTCTCATATTTTGAGATAGGCCTACTAAGTCATTATTTTGAGATACTAAGTCATTATTTTGAGATACTATGTCATTATTTTGACATACTATGTCATTATTTTGAGATACTAAGTCATTATTTTGAGATATTAAGTCATTATTTTGAGATACTTAGTCATTATTTTGAGATACTAAGTCATTATTTTGAGATATTATTCATTATTTTTAGATACTAAGTCATTATTTCATACTGTCATTATTTTGAGATACTATGTCATTATTTTAAGAAGGTTTCTCATTATAATAACTTGGAGGATCTTTTTCGCATCACATTGGCGGAAATGGGCTTCCATACAAACCGAGGCTCAGTGACCAAGTGAAAACAGATCGATAGGATCAGGATCATGCACAGCAGGAATGTAAAGGAGAGGAAATCCTTTCCTTTCCGGGGAGGGGAGGGAGGGGGGAACACAGGCCCTGGGGGGGAGTAGGTCCGTGCACCGTGCGCGAGGCTGGGTTGCGCCACTCGGAAAATGGAGTCAATGAATAGATAACACAGGGGTGTTAATCGAGTGGTTGGTGGGGGGGGTTAACTGGAGCTAGTGTGTAGGAGGAAACTCCCACTGAAGGCGTCTCTTCCCTCGGACTCTGGACTGTATGCTGAGACGCTTTATACCGTCAACGGGACGAGCTGTTTCTTTCTCCAACGTTTCTTCTCTCCGGGACTTCGCCGAGCTGTGGAGTAACAACACCCCGCGATGAGGTCATTTTAAATCGGTCAGGGGAAAGCCAAACGTCCGGTGCACAAGTCAGTTTTCAACTCAGTCTGTAGCTACAGACAGTTTTTGCCCCCGGAGATACAGGCAGTTTTCCCCCGGAGATACAGACAGTTTTCCCCCGGAGATACAGACGGTTTTCCCCGGAGAGACAGACACTTTTCCCTCCGCAGCTACCTCCGGAGATACGGACAGTTTTTCCCCGGAGATACAGACACTTTTCCTCCGGAGATACAGACAGTTTTCCCCCGGAGATACAGACAGTTTTCCTGGAGATACAGACAGTTTTTCTGGAGATACAGACAGTTCCCCCCCGGAGAGACAGACACGTTTTCCCTCCGCAGCGACCTCGGGAGATACAGTTTTCCCCGGAGAGACAGACACCTTTTCCCTCCGCAGCTACCTCCGGAGATACAGACAGTTTTCCCCCGGAGAGACAGACACTTTTTCCCTCCGCTCCTACCTCTGGAGATACAGACAGTTTCCCCCCGGAGATACAGACAGTTTCCCCCCGGAGATACAGACAGTTTTCTCCTCCGGACCGCAGCTCCCCACGGACGTACCCTTTGCTTTCCCCCGGCTTTGTCTCCACGTCCACGGATATAACAGCGAGCTGTGGACCGACTCCCAGGTAGCCTAAAGCTCCTTTCCTTCTCCAAATTCCACTTTTCTACTCTTTCTACTTGTTTTTCTTTTTAAACTGCGTTACATCAGTCTTTGTGTGTGTGTGTGTGTGTGTGTGTGTGTGTGTGTGTGTGTGTGTGTGTGTGTGTGTGTGTGTGTGTGTGTGTGTGTGTGTGTGCGCGCGCGTGCACACAGCCGTTTGTTTTTGTGTTTTCCAGAACAAAATACTCCATCACAAGTATTAGTAGTTTATACAGTCTATGGTGCACTAGACAAACAAAATACTATAAGTCCTGCATTGAAAGCATTGTTTATGTAGGCCTACAATGTATCATGTCTTTTTGTATGCTGTTGGGTAGTGTATTATAATAACAAAGCATCATATTTTGGATTTTTTTTTAAGTAGAAATGATGTCAAAAGACTTAGAACAGTAACTGTAAAGGCTTTTCTACTCTACACTCCTACTAGTTTGTTTCTGTGTTTTCCAGATGTGGAGGCATGGTATTTAGGACTTTAGTGGCTCTTTTCTGGGCTTGGTGAGCAGTTTGTTCATGGGACGGTGTAGTTTAGAAACTAGTTCCAGTGTTTTTCAGATACCAGTAAGTATTCAGATCCTTCAGACTACTTCAGTGAAAGTCACTTACTTGATTAGAAGTAACTGTGAAGGCTTTTTCTACACTCGATACTTATTACTTATTATACAGACAGTTTGTTTCTCTGCACGGTGAGCTCTTTGTTTCTGTGTCCTTTCACAACAAAATACTGCGTTACAAGCTAAAGTCCTGCGTTGAAGCATTGTTTATGTGAAAGTATAATGTATCCTGTCATTTTATATAGGCTATATAATATACAACCAAGCATCATATTTTAGACTTCAGTGGCTCTTTTATCTGCCCAGTGAGCAGTTTGTTCATGGGACAGTTTAGTTTAGAAACAAGTTTCTGTGTTTTCCAGATGTGGAAGAAGTATTCAGATATCCTTCAGGCCACTTAATTAGTCTAAAGTACAAACTATGTCAAAATACTTTATTACAAGTAATGATTAAAGGTCTGGTTAGAGAGAGAGACTGTTTCTATCGTTTACCTGGATTACAAAGTTAGTCTGCACTATAAAAAACAAACTAGTTCAGACTGTTTTTACTTTGCCGAGGTAGCTGTTACAGTGTTTCCTTTAGGATCTTTTTGTTAGCAGTTGGTGCAGGTCTGTCTGAACAACAACAACAACCCCCCACGCCCCCTACATCAACACAACAGTTTACAGTCCTTCCAGAAAAATGTGGAGTTTTTTTGTGATTGTTGCGGGGCAAAAATCCTTGATAATGCGGCACGTTTTCTTAAAAAATGCGATGGAATATGCTCTATATGATATTTATGCAATTTTATGCGATGAAATTGCGGGAACTTGCAAAAACTGGGGTTTGATGAAAAAGAAAAAAAAGTGATTCGATGACGTAATTACGTCACTTCATTACGTTCCCATGGCAACAGAGGAAAATTGCTGCTCTTGTGTGAAGTAAACGCAACATTTTTCAACTTTCTGCTAAGATATATTACGGGACTTTTTTGCAACGAAAATGCGGTGGATTATGAAATCATGCAAACCCCGCATATTTTGCGCGGAAATCGGCAATTTATGCGGCGAAAGTGCGGCATATTTGAAAAAAATTGCCTCCCCCCCTCCCCCCCACATAAATATGCAGACTTTGGCTGATGCGTTGAATTATGCGATCGCATAATCACATTTTTCAAATATGCCGCATAAATTGACGATTTCCACGCAAAATATGCGGTGCTGTCATGATTCCATAATTTCATTTTGTTTCTCTTTTTCATCAAACCACAATTTTTGTGCAGTTTTTAAGAAAACGTACCGCAGAATCAAGGTTTTTTTTTTGCCCGCAACAATCAGACTGTAAACTGGACGGGCCCGATAACCTCTGAATAGTTCTCCTTGTTGTTAAATTGCAATGTGAGCGGCAGGATCATTTAAAATGCGACGCAACTCCATTTTTTGTGCAGCCTTATTTCTGATACTGTGGCGGCAGAAATTTTGCCGTGGTGGGCCGCCACTACAACATCAACATAGAGGAAACACTGTGTCTAGTTTCTGTGTTTTCCAGAACAAAATACTTGATTACATCATCACATTATGTCATTTTATCCTCTTGGGTAGTTTAATATCAGAGCTGGCCGGACCCATAAGCGAACTAAGCATCTGCTTAGGGCCCCGTGGCTACCAGAGGGCCCCCAAGAGCGCTTGAAATGTCTCACAATAGACCTCATAACAGAGCCGGTCTATTTAAAGATAGTGTTGCTGCTAATACGTCTCACATAAGTCTTTAAATGCTTATTTAAAACATTATGAGTGCTTAAACTAATATTTACAATACACAAGTTGGTTTAGTGCCAAGTGCAGTGGCAACATGTTACAATGTGGAGAGTCCCCCCAAAACCAAATCCTGCTTAGGGCCCCCAAAAGTCTAGGGCCGGCCCTGTTTAATATAATAACCAAGCATCATCTTTTTAGACTTCAGTGGCTCTTTTCTGGGCTGTTTGTTCATGGCACGGTTATACTGTAGTTTCTGTGTGTTCCAGATGTGGAAGAAGTATTCAGATCCTCCAGGCTTACTGTGAGTTACTGATCTAGTAGTAATAGTAGTAAAAGTAGAAATGTCCAAATACTACATTAGAAGTCTGTGTTAGAGATAGCAAGAGATGTTTAGTTTTTTTTCCTTGGGTAAAAGTGATACTGCTATATAAAAACGAAATACTAATTATTGCTAATCGATAATAAACTTGTGGTAGGATTCTCTTTGAATTGTGGACAAAACAAGACATTCCAGGACGTCATTTTGGGCTTTTTGGGAAACTCTGAGCCACGTTTTTCATTGTTTTCTGACATTTTAGAGACCAAACAACTAATCCATTCATCCAGAAAGTAATCCACACATACTTCCACATACTTCCAAACTCAAGGCCCGAGGGCCAAAAAGACAGATAGATAGATAGATAGATAGATAGATAGATAGATAGATAGATAGATAGATAGATACTTTATTGATCCCCAAGGGGAAATTCCAGGTCCCAGTAGCTTAAAGACATCACACAACATACACATACATCATAAACAGGATGATAAAATGACAAATCCACATGAATAATATGGACAATAAAAGAAAAGATACTCAATAAAAAGTAAGGTGCTCTATGAGAGGGGGTGTCATGGTGGTATAGTGCAAATAAGTCCAATAGTGCAAGGATAAAGTCTAGAGACCAGCATTAAATATGGACAATATAATGTGGACATAGTAATATAAAAACTATAGCAGTGCATAGATAAAGTTTAAAAAAAGACAGCATTAAATATGGACATTATAAGGGGATAAAGTAGACAGTAGGATAGTAGGGGTGGGAATCCCCAGAGGCCTTATGATACGATATCATCACAATGCTTACGTCACTATACAATATTATTGCGATTTTAAACCTATTGCAATATTCTGCGATATATTGCAATTAATTACCTTTTTTCCAACTTCAAATTTTTCTTCTAAAGGAAACTTTGTTAACATCTGTTTCATCTAAAAAGAAACATTTCTCTTTTTGTTCATCTCCCTTCAATGTTATTGCTGCAAAATCAGATTCTCAAGCAGACAAACTGACCGACACATATATAATAACAGATCAATACATGGTGTCTGTGTATCGATACAGTATTGCCATGGAAAATATTGCAATACTATGCTGTATCGATTCCCCCCCCCCCACCCCTATAGGATAGACGCAAAGAATCTCGGCCCCTCACACGTTTTGATCCGGCCTACAAATCAATTTAGGTTCACAATTGATTTCGGGCCCACCTTGTTTTTGTCTCTTATTCTTTTTTTTCTTCTAATTTTTTGGTCACGTTTGCAGACCCTTTGGGCGTATTTTCTTTCTCTCCACGTTTTTCCTATGATGGCTGAGGATCTTTCACGTGCTTTATGTCGATCAAACTGTAAGTTAGGAGGCTCTATAAGACATACGCAGTAATGCAGTCAAAGACATTTGCGTGTCAGTAAACTAAAGGAGCTTGCACACTGCTCCAACAAATGCCAACAAACGCCAACAAACTCCAACAAACACCAACAGTTGGGTCAGTGTGGGCCGGCCGTTGGTGTTTGTTGGCGTTTTTGTTGGATGGAGTTGGTAGAGTTGGACATGTCCAGTCTGGTCTGGTGGAGTTGGTAGAGTTGGACATGTCCAGTCTGGTCTGGTGGAGTTGGTAGAGTTGGACATGTCCAGTCTGGTCTGGTGGAGTTGGTAGAGTCTGACATGTCCAGTCGGGTCTGGTGGAGTTGGTAGAGTCTGACATGTCCAGTCTGGTCTGGTGGAGTTGGAGAATGTCGGACCAATATAGTCCATTTTCCAAAAATTGACAACAAATGAAATGTTGTCTTTTAGATGGGTGTTTTTTTCTGGCAATTAGTGGAGTGACCATAGTGCGTAATTCCTCAAAAGCTTGAGGAGCAAAACGGGCAAAATTCGCATAAGTTGGAGTATCTTCTGGACTCCCTGTTTTGCATGTCGTGATATCCGAGGTTATCACCACAGTCTCCTCCTGGCTCGTCTTGATTGCCGTCTCTCCTGTACATGGCTAGCAGCTTTACAGGCCAGGTAGACCAGAACTACTTTATCCACATTCAACAAGATCTCCACTTTCTAGTAAACCAAAATTAGAATAAGAAAAGGTAGCACTAGGTGACAAAAGTCAGTCTTGTCTGTTCCTGTCTGGGCAGCGTGGACTGGCAGTTGGTTTTATGAACATTATAAAGACGACCAACCGACAAACACAAACAACTGCCAACTTTAAAATGTTGGAGTTTGTTGGTATTTTTTGTTGGAGTGGTGTGCAAACTCCTTTAACGTGTCTGTCACTGGACGTGAGTCTTATTTGCCAGTGTGGCCCGTAGTGATGTAAACACGTAACATATTAAATATAGCGTCAGTACGATGTAACAGCTACAGTACCCAGCAGCAGCAGCAGCAGCAGCGCGGCCTTTCTGAACCATGACCTGGTTCCTCTGGGCTGGTACGTCGTCATCTAGCTGCAGGATGGGATATGTGGAGTGTGCATGAAGAGTGTGACTCACTGTAACACCCCCCATACGGAGGTAATCCAAACCCCTTACCCACCCTCATCCTCCAAACCTGCTGTTCATTTGTTCCTATTTCTACCATGTGCAGCTGCACTCAGACCCCCAAACATCTTCTTCTTCTTCATGTTGGATCTAGGGATTGACCGATATGGATTTTTTTTTAAGTGCCGATACCGTTTTTTTTCTTCTCCATCTCCTTAGCTGATGACCGATACAGGCTGCCGATTTTTCTTGAGCCGATATTTGGAGCCGATATTCTGCTTTTGCTCCCTCAATTTACATCATAAAAATATAAACCCTGCCACGCTGGATTTGTTTTCGGAATCTGCTCTGCCACTTCATTTCATTTCATTTCATTTATTTGTATAGCACAAGTAAACACAACAGAAGTTGACCACTGTGCTTCACATAACAAGAGTCAGGAAAGATAATAGAATAAAACATCCTTCATACAGCAGAAAACATAAATAAAAATAAGAATTTAGAGAAATGCACGCTCCAAGAGATAAAACTTTAGTTTGAGTTTAAACTCATATAAAGAGGACCACGATCTGAAGGAGACGGGGAGGCTATTCCACAGCCTAGGACCAACAACAGCGAAGGCTCGGTCTCCTCTTGACGCAAGCGTGGCTGGGACAGATTATAGTTGCTCGTGGACCGTAGACACCTACCAGGGACATTCAGATGTAACAGTTCGGATAAGTAAGCTGGTGCAAGACCATTTAAGGATTTAAAAACAAACAGCAGTATTTTCATATCCACTCTGTAACGCACCGGCAGCCAGTTAAGAGACAATAAAATAGGAGTGATATGTTCATGTTTGCGAACCCCAGTCCCAGTCTGCCATTTCTTTATAAATAATTAACGGAAACACAGATCAGCGTCACTTCTGCATTCCTCTTACATTCATATCACACAGATTATGTGTGCAGTGTGCATCATATGGACGGGTGCAGCATCTCCAGCAGCACAGAGCTGCCCGTGGACGCCTGTCTATAAATATTGCCGATACACGTAAAAACGCAAATATCGGCCCGATATATCGGCCGGCCAATAAAATCGGTCTATCGCTAGTTGGATCCTTTCAGATGAACTCTCCAGGAGTTTTACAACATGGATTTATAAAGAGAGCTGGGCACGGCATCAAGGCAGTGTCTTTTAAAAAAAACATATGATGAATATGATGATATAAATAATATGAAAATCTAAAAGTTTTTTTTGGTAACATAGCCTACATCACAAACCGTTGTGGTTGGGGTTTCGAGTCCTTTCCTCATGCTTTCTTTTGAAAAAGATCGCCACGTACCGGCTAGTGAATTAGCCTGAGGAACAGTACAGTCCAAAAGTTTGGACACACCTTCTCATTCAATGTGTTTCCTTTTTATTTTCATGACCATTTACATTGTAGATTCTCACTGAAGGCATCAAAACTATGAATGAACACATATGGAATTATGTACTTAACAAAAAAGTGTGAAATAACTGAAAACATGTCTTATATTTTAGATTCTTCAAAGTAGCCACCCTTTGCTTTTTTTGATAACTCTGCAAACCCTTGGTGTTCTCTCAATGAGCTTCATGAGGTAGTCACCTGAAATGGTTTTACCTTCACAGGTGTGCCTTGTCAGGGTTAATTAGTGGAATTATTTCCCTTATTAATAAAAAAAGCAAAGGGTGGCTACTTTGAAGAATCTAAAATATAAGACATGTTTTCAGTTATTTCACACTTTTTTGTTAAGTACATAACTCCATATGT
>NC_041346.1:30632335-30647335 GCF_004354835.1 Perca flavescens
AATGCACCACCTGCTCCTGTTAGACTAGCACCACTGACTTTAGACTAGCACCACTGACTTTAGACTAGCACCACTGACTTTAGACTAGTACCACTGACTTTAGACTAGTACCACTGACTTTAGACTAGCACCACTGACTTTAGACTAGTACCACTGACTTTAGACTAGTACCACTGACTTTAGACTAGTACCACTGACTTTAGACTAGCGCCACTGACTTTAGACTAGTACCACTGACTTTAGACTAGTACCACTGACTTTAGACTAGCGCCACTGACTTTAGACTAGCGCCACTGACTTTAGACTAGCACCACTGACTTTAGACTAGCGCCACTGACTTTATACTATTGCCACTGACTTTAGACTAGTACCACTGACTTTAGACTAGTACCACTGACTTTAGACTAGCGCCACTGACTTTATACTATTGCCACTGACTTTATACTATTGCCACTGACTTTATACTATTGCCACTGACTTTAGACTAGTACCACTGACTTTAGACTAGTACCACTGACTTTAGACTAGTACCACTGACTTTAGACTAGCGCCACTGACTTTATACTATTGCCACTGACTTTATACTATTGCCACTGACTTTATACTATTGCCACTGACTTTAGACTAGTACCACTGACTTTAGACTAGTACCACTGACTTTAGACTAGTACCACTGACTTTAGACTAGTACCACTGACTTTATACTATTGCCACTGACTTTAGACTAGTACCACTGACTTTAGACTAGCGCCACTGACTTTAGACTAGTACCACTGACTTTAGACTAGCGCCACTGACTTTAGACTAGTACCACTGACTATAGACTAGTACCACTGACTTTAGACTAGCACCACTGACTTTAGACTAGGACCACTGACTTTAGACTAGCACCACTGACTTTAGACTAGCGCCACTGACTTTAGACTAGTACCACTGACTTTAGACTAGCACCACTGACTTTAGACTAGCGCCACTGACTTTAGACTAGTACCACTGACTTTAGACTAGCACCACTGACTTTAGACTAGCACCACTGACTTTAGACCAGGTTTTTCAGTGGTGGAATTCTGTTTGCTGAACCGCCCCCGGGAGCACAAATACATTCCCTAATGTATTTGTACCTAATTTACCGACGTGCGTCTGTGGAGGGAAAAGTCTGCTGTGCTCCGGGTGCAAAATAGGAACGATACATGCCTTGGTGTTTCAGGGGCAATTGCGCTGAGTGCAAGATCCTACGTGTCTCTCTTTCTCTCTCTCCTCTCCTCTCTCTCCCTCTTCCTCTGTCTGTCTCCCTCTCTCTCTCTCCTCTCTCTCTCCTCTCTCTCTCCCCCTCTCTCCCTCTCCCTCTGTCTGTCTCTCTCTCTCTCCCTCTGTCTCTCTCTCTCCCTCTCTCTCCCTCTCTCTCTCTCTCCTCTCTCCTCTCTCCTCCTCTCTCCCTCTCTCTCTCTCCTCTCTCTCTCTCCTCTCTCTCCCTCTCCCTCTGTTTGTCTCTCTCTCTCTCCCTCTCTCTCCCTCTCCCTCTCTCTCCTCCCCCCCTCTCTTTCCTCTCTCTCCGTCTCTCTCTCCCTCTCTCTCTCTCCTCTCTCTCCCTCTTCCTCTCTCTCCCTCTCTCCCTCTCTATCTCTCCCTCTCTCTCTCTCCTCTCTCTCCCTCTCTCTCCCTCTCTCCCTCTGTCTGTCTCCCTCTCTCTCTCTCCTCTCTCTCCCTCTGTCTGTCTCCCTCTCTCTCTCTCCTCTCTCTCCCTCTCCTCTCCCTCTCTCTCTCTCTCTCTCTCTCTCTCTCTCTCTCTCTCTCCTCTCCTCTCTCTCCTCTCTCCCTCTCTCGCTCCTCTCTCTCCCTCTCCCTCTGTCTGTCTCCCTCTGTCTCTCTCTCTCCCCTCTCCTCTCTCCCCCCCCCTCTCTCTCTTTCCTCTCTCTCCGTCTCTCTCTCTCTCTCCCTCTCCCTCTCCCTCTCCCTCTCTCTCTCCTCTCTCCCCCCTCTCCCCTCCCTCTCCCTCTCTCTCTCTCTCCCTCTGTCTGTCTCCCTCTCTCTCCTCTCTCTCTCTCCCTCTCCCTCTCTCTTTCTCTGTTTCTCCCCTCCCGATCTCTGATGGTGTTCACCCCCCAGCGCTGGCGCCTCAGTGGGTGATGCCCGAGAAGATGGAGAAGCAGCTGCACGCCGTTCCCGCCAGCCGGACCGTGAAGTTCCGTTGCCAGGCGACGGGAAGTCCCGCCCCCTCGCTGCGCTGGTACAAGAACGGCAAAGAGTTCAGGAAGGACCAGCGCATCGGAGGCTTCAAGGTAACCGAGAAAACACGAGAGACGTGCGTTTCGCAGCCGTCTGAATGAGATTTCTCCTTCACGTTTGTTTGTGCCGAATCTTTCAGATCCGAGACCACATGTGGACCCTGATCATGGAGTCGGTGGTCCCCTCGGACAAGGGGAACTACACCTGCGTGGTGGAGAACGAACACGGGAGCCTCACACACACCTACCGGCTGGACGTCGTCGGTAAGAACACACGCTACAGACAAGTGGTACTCTTCGGATGCTTTTATATAGACCTTAGTGGTCCCCTAATACTGTATCTGAAGTCTCTTTTATATAGACCTTAGTGGTCCCCTAATACTGTATCTGAAGTCTCTTTTATATAGACCTTAGTGGTCCTCTAATACTGTATCTGAAGTCTCTTTTTATAGACCTTAGTGGTCCCCTAATACTGTATCTGAACTCTTTTATATAGACCTTAGTGGTCCCCTAATACTGTATCTGAAGTCTCTTTTATATAGACCTTAGTGGTCCCCTAATACTGTATCTGAAGTCTCTTTTATATAGACCTTAGTGGTCCCCTAATACTGTATCTGAAGTCTCTTTTATATAGACCTTAGTGGTCCCCTAATACTGTATCTGAAGTCTCTTTTATATAGACCTTAGTGGTCCCCTAATACTGTATCTGAAGTCTCTTTTATATAGGCCTAAGTGGTCCCCTAATACTGTATCTGAAGTCTCTTTTATATAGACCTTAGTGGTCCCCTAATACTGTATCTGAAGTCTCTTTTATATAGACCTTAGTGGTCCCCTAATACTGTATCTGAAGTCTCTTTTATATAGACCTTAGTGGTCCCCTAATACTGTATCTGTACCAAGAGTCTGGGTCTGCCGAGGTTTCTTCCTAAAAGGGAGTTTTTTCTTGCCACTGTCGCAACAGCCACTGATAATGCTTGCTCTTGGGGGAATTACTGTAATTGTTGGGGTTCTGGAATTTATTAGTGTGGTCTAGACCTACTCTATCTGTAAAGTGCCTTGAGATAACTCTTGCTATGATTTGATACTATAAATAAAATTGAATTGAATGAAATTGAATAGTATTAGCTGGAGTGTACAAGTCAAAGGGAGAAGCAACTGCCAGTCTGGAATGACGAGAGTGGAAGGCCAATATTTCTAACAACAATGTCTTTGGAGTCAATTCATACGAAAGCTGTGGTGTTCCACAACACTAGAGCTGGTCGACGTGAAAGAGACAAACTAGCTGAGATCAGAGATGTGTGGGATAAATGGGTCGAAATGTTACCTGTCTTGTACAATCCTGGTCCCCATGTCACTGTAGATGAACACCTTGTTCCATTCAGGGGTGCTGTCCCTTCTGACAGTACATGCCCAACAAGCCTGCCAAGTATGGCATCAAAATATGGGCATCCTAGGATGCCAAATCTAGCTATATCTGGGTCTGCTGAGGTTTCTTCCTAAAAGGGAGTTTTTCCTCGCCACTGTCGCAATAGCCACTGCTAATGCTTGCTCTTGAGGGAATTACTGTAATTGTTGGGGTTTTGGAATTTATAGAGTGTGGTCTAGACCTACTCTATCCGTAAAGTGTCTCGAGATAACTTTTGTTATGATTTGATACTATAAATAAAATTGAATTGAAATTGAATTGAATATGCAAGTGTACACCGAAAATATTTTCACTAAATAATTGGTAAAAACAGTTTTGGGGGAAAAAATATTTGTGATGAGGAGAAAAAGTTTGTTTTGAGTGTATTTACACTGTACCATCATCAATGTAATTGTTTTTCAACATAATACGAGGATTACAATTTTTTATTTTTTATTTTTGTTTCATTTCTTACCTTTGTCTCCTCTCCTCTTGTTTCCTCTATTGTTTCCTCTCTTATTTTCTCCCCTCGTCTCGTTTCCTTTTTTCCTCTGTTATCTCCCCTTGTCTCTTGTTTTCTTCTTTCCTCTCTTTTTTCCTTCTTTCCTCTATTGTTTCCTCTCTTATTTCCTTCTTTCCTCTCTTGTTTTTCTTTCCTCTCTTGTTTCCTTGTTTCCTCTATTGTTTCCTCTCTTGTTTCCTCCCCTCGTCTATTGTTTCCTGCTTTCCTCTCTTGTTCTCCCCTCGTCTCTTGTTTCCTTCCTTTCTCTATTGTTACCTCCCCTCTTCTCTTGTATCCTTGTTTCCTCTCTTGTTTCCTTATTTCCTCTCTTGTTTCCTTGTTTCCTCTATTGTTTCCTCCCCTTTTCTCTTGTTTCCTTCTTTCCTCTCGTTTCCTTGTTTCCTCCCCTTGTCTCTTGTTTCCTTGTTTCATCTCTTGTTGCCTCCCCTCGTCTCTTGTTTCCTTCTTCCCTCTGTTGTTTCCTTGTTCCTCTCTTGTTTCCTTCTTTCCTCTCTTGTTTCCTTCTTTCCTCTCTTGTTTCCTTCCCTCGTCTCTTGTTTCCTTCTTTCCTCTCTTGTTTCCTCTCTTGTTTCCTTGTTTCCTCTATTCTTTCCTCCCCACTTCTCTTGTTTCCTTCTTTCCTCTCTTGTTTCCTCCCCTCGTCTCTTGTTTCCTTCTTTCCTCTCTTGTTTCCTCTCTTGTTTCCTTGTTTCCTCTATTCTTTCCTCCCCACTTCTCTTGTTTCCTTCTTTCCTATCTTTTTTCCTTCTTTCCTCTCTTGTTTCCTTGTTTCCTCTATTCTTTCCTCCCTACTTCCCTTGTTTCCTTGTTTCCTCTCTTGTTTCCTCCCCTCGTCTCTTGTTTCCTTCATTCCTCTCTTGTTTCCTCTCTTGCTTCCTTGTTTCCTCTATTTTTCCTCCCCACTTCTCTTGTTTCCTTCTTTCCTCTCTTTTTTCCTTCTTTCCTCTCTTGTTTCCTTTCTTCCTTCCTCTCCTGATGTTGAATGATGATGATGATGAATGAATGTGTGGCTGTCCTGTTGCAGAGCGTTCTCCTCACAGGCCGATCCTGCAGGCCGGTCTGCCGGCCAATCAGACGGCTGTGATTGGCCGCGACGTGAAGTTCGTGTGTCGCGTGTTCAGCGACCCGCAGCCGCACATCCAGTGGCTGAAACACATCACGGTGAACGGCAGCAGAGAGGCGCCGGACGGGCACCCCTACGTGCTCGTTCTCAAGGTAACGCTGCTTCACATTTACACTACATCAGGGGCGTCAAACTCCGTTTCCCAGAGGGCCACACTGGAGAATGTAGGGCTGCCACCTATTAGTCGATTAGTCGACTAATGGGTCGTTTTGGTCTTAGTCGACTAAGATTTCTTTAGTCCATAAGTCATTTTTTATGCTTATTCATGCTTAATTATTTAAATATTTCCAAGAAACTTCTGAGCACATTTATGGTACACAAGATTTAAAGTGGTGCTTTTGCAGGATTAATTGTGGAGAAACTCAGTTTTACAGATGGTTAATTAACTACATTTATATTGTGCTTTTCTAGTCTTAACCACCTCTCAAAGCTCACAGCTCTGTCAATTAAATCAACTAATCGATTAGTCGACTAAATCCTATAAGTGTTAGTCGACTAAGGAGTTCTTTAGTCGAGGACAGCCCTGGGAGAATGAGAATCACACCAAGGGCCAGACATGGAGAGATTATTGACATGCTTTTACTTAAATAAAATAAATATTTTGACTGTGTTATTGCATGACTCATATATTGCAGTACTTACATTTTGGGCCTCGTAAAGCCCCCAAAAAGTTTGTCAAAAAAGTTCCTCAGCCAGCGACAAATATGTTGAAAAAAGCGCCAAACAAGTTGGAAAAAGACCGAAAGAAAGTGTCAAAATTGTCTGAAAAAGTGACAAAAACAACAGAAAAACTGGCAGAGTAGCGGAGTAACTAAAGTAACTAGTAACTAAAGCTGGAACAGATGAATGTAGAGGAGTAACTAAAGTAACTGGTAACTAAAGCTGGAACAGATGAATGTAGAGGAGTAACTAAAGTAACTAGTAACTAAAACTGGAACAGATGAATGTACAGGAGTAACTAAATTAACTAGTAACTAAAGTAACTAGTAAATAAAGCTGTCACAGATGAATGTAGAGGAGTAACTAAAGTAACTAGTAACTAAAGCTGGAACAGATTAATGTAGCGGACTAACTAAAGTAACTAGTAACTAAAGCTGGAACATGAATGTAGAGGAGTAACTAAAGTAACTAGTAACTAAAGCTGTAACATGAATGTAGAGGAGTAACTAAAGTAACTAGTAACTAAAGCTGGAACAGATTAATGTAGCGGAGTAACTAAAGTAACTAGTAACTAAAGCTGTAACAGATGAATGTAGTGGAGTAACTAAAGTAACTAGTAACTAAAGCTGTAACAGATGAATGTAGCGGAGTAACTAAAGTAACTAGTAACTAAAGCTGGAACAGATGAATGTAGTGGAGTAACTAAAGTAACTAGTAACTAAAGCTGTAACAGATGAATGTAGCGGAGTAACTAAAGTAACTAGTAACTAAAGCTGGAACAGATGAATGTAGCGGAGTAACTAAAGTAACTAGTAACTAAAGCTGTAACAGATGAATGTAGAGGAGTAACTAAAGTAACTAGTAACTAAAGCTGGAACAGATGAATGTAGTGGAGTAACTAAAGTAACTAGTAACTAAAGCTGTAACAGATGAATGTAGCGGAGTAAAAATAAAGTGGCATGAAAAGAAAAGACTCAAGTAAAATACAAGTACCTCAACATTTGGTACTGAAGTACAGTACTCGAGTAAATGTACTTAGTTACATGTCTGTCCTTTTCTTTCAGACGGCAGGTTTGAACACAACAGATAAAGAGATGGAGGTTCTGACGCTGAGGAACGTGAGTCGGAACGATGCCGGAGAGTACACGTGCCTGGCGGGGAACTCCATCGGCGTCTCTCACCACTCGGCCTGGCTCACCGTCGTGGACGGTACGTCCAAAACCTCCAAATCCACTTCTGCTAGTTTGGTCCTAAAGGGTTGTCCTTAGTGTCTTCATTAATCAGAGGTGTGTTTTGGGCGTAACATGCAATCAACCAATCAGAGATCATCTCCCATTCATCAACCAATCAGAGATCATCTCCCATTCCCTTTAAAAGCCAGGTGCGTTTGGACCTTGGAGCATTGCTGTTATGATGGAGGATTTACACCATAATATTATTATGTGTAATCTTCTGCGTGTGTGTGTGTGTGTGTGTGTGTGTGTGTGTGTGTAACAAGCATAGTGTGCGCGCGCTGTGCACGAGCCTAGGAGCATTTTACTAATGCTCTGTTAAAATAACAATGAAATGCTGCGTTATTGACTTTAGACCAGGTTTTTGTTGGTCAATGGTGCGATCACGTCCCGCTGCCTCAAGATAGCAATACTCCCAGAATGCACCTGAACACACCTCCCTGTAAGACCAGCACGCCCAGAATACACCTGAACACACCTCCCTGTAGGACCAGCACGCCCAGAATGCACCTGAACACACCTCCCTGTAAGACCAGCACGCCCAGAATGCACCTGAACACACCTCCCTGTAAGACCAGCACGCCCAGAATGCACCTGAACACACCTCCCTGTAAGACCAGCACGCCCAGAATGCACCTGAACACACCTCCTTGTAAGACCAGCACGCCCAGAATGCACCTGAACACACCTCCCTGTAAGACCAGCACGCCCAGAATACACCTGAACACACCTCCCTGTAAGACCAGCACGCCCATAATGCACCTGAACACACCTCCCTGTAAGACCAGCACGCCCATAATGCACCTGAACGCACCTCCCTGTAGGACCAGCACGCCCAGAATGCACCTGAACACACCTCCCTGTAAGACCAGCACGCCCACAATGCACCTGAACACACCTCCCTGTAAGACCAGCCCGCCCACAATGCACCTGAACACACCTCCCTGTAAGACCAGCACGCCCACAATGCACCTGATGGGCCCACAGATGGGCGTAGGTGCTATTTTCCCATGTTTGTTTGTTGTTTCAGTGACTGATTGATAATTGTCAAAGTGATTTTAGTTCCCTACGTTATATATTAACCGTGGTGCTCTCTGTCGTGTCCCAGACCTGCCCCCCACGGTGCTGCCCTCCCAGACCTACCTGGAGATCTTCATCTACTGCCTCGGCTTTTTCATCGTCGTCATCCTCACCGCCACAGCCGTTGTCTGCCGGCTCTGCTGCGCGCCGAAGAAGAGCGACTTCGGCGGCCAGCTGGCCGTGCAGAAACTGGCAAAGAGCCTTCCTCTGAGGAGACAGGTAACCTACAGATTATCCCTCTGAGGAGACAGGTAACCTACAGATTATCCCTCTGAGGAGACAGGTAACCTACAGATTATCCCTCTGAGGAGACAGGTAACCTACAGATTATCCCTCTGAGGAGACAGGTAACCTACAGATTATCCCTCTGAGGAGACAGGTAACCTACAGATTATCCCTCTGAGGAGACAGGTAACCTACAGATTATCCCTCTGAGGAGACAGGTAACCTACAGATTATCCCTCTGAGGAGACAAGTAACCTACAGATTATCCCTCTGAGGAGACAGGTAACCTACAGATTAGTCCTCTGAGGAGACAGGTAACCTACAGATTAGCCCTCTGAGGAGACAGGTAACCTACAGATTATCCCTCTGAGGAGACAGGTAACCTACAGATTATCCCTCTGAGGAGACAGGTAACCTACAGATTAGTCCTCTGAGGAGACAGGTAACCTACAGATTAGTCCTCTGAGGAGACAGGTAACCTACAGATTAGCCCTCTGAGGAGACAGGTAACCTACAGATAAGCCCTCTGAGGAGACAGGTAACCTACAGATTAGCCCTCTGAGGAGTCAGGTAACCCATAGATAACAATATTAACAATTTTTGAAATGTTTGAGCAACAACCCTGTAACCGGCAGCCGTGAACCCTTTTTAGTTTAACTTGAAACAGCCCTGAATTCACCATCACCAAATTCCACCAGACTCCATGTAAATAATCAGGACTTTTAGCGTGTATAGAGCCAGCATATCTCCACCAGACTCCATGTAAATAATCAGGACTTTTAGCATGTATGGAGCCAGCATATTTCCACCAGACTCCATGTAAATAATCAGGATTTTTAGCGTGTATAGAGCCAGCATATCTCCACCAGACTCCATGTAAATAATCAGGACTTTTAGCATGTATGGAGCCAGCATATCTCCACCAGACTCCATGTAAATAATCAGGACTTTTAGCATGTATAGAGCCAGCATATCTCCACCAGACTCCATGTAAATAATCAGGACTTTTAGCGTGTATAGTGCCAGCATATTTCCACATGTAAAAGGGTGAATTAAGGATTTATTTCAATGAAACCAGAGTGGTGATTGTTGGAACAGTGGAAAAAGGAACCAAGACGGCTTTTGGTAGTTTTATTCAGTCTCTGTCGACTTTGAATGAAGTATGTTTTCAATTATAAAAGTCCTGATTATTTACATGGAGTCTGGTAGAGATATGCTGGCTCTATACACGCTAAAAGTCCTGATTTTTTACATGGAGTCTGGTGGAGTTTGGGGATGGTGATTTCGGGGCTGTTTCATGTTAAATTAAAAGGTCTATCTCTGTAGGGATCCTTTCCATATGGTTATCACACACTTGGAATAATAATCTGATTCTGTCAGCGGCAACAACACAACTTTAAGTGGATGTAAATTAAAGGCAACTTTTACAATTAAACAACTATACATCACAGCTTGTTTATGTCTTGCTTAATACTGGACAACTTTCACAGATTGAAGTTACCTTTTTAGGGGACAGAACCACAGATTGGGAGCTCCTTGTACTGTTGCGTGACGCTGACCCAGCCTCTCGGCCTCCTCCCCTCCGCAGGTGTCTGTGGAGTCGGGGTCCTCCCTGCAGTCCGGGATGTGTCTGATGCGCCAGTCTCGCCTCTCCAGCGCCGCCACCACCACCCTGACCGGCGTCTCGGAGTACGAACTTCCCTTCGATCCCGCCTGGGAGCTTCCTCGCGACCGGTACGACTCCCCGTCTCTCCGCAATCTCACTACCTTCATTCACTCATTGTTAGAACAACAGCAACGGGGCTCGATACAAGCTCAAACATTATACAGCGGGGGTTAGAAGCCAAGAAAAGGCTTCTAAAGATACCACCCCCTTTTTAAAGGAGAATTCTGGTCAATTTCAACACGTAGATCTGCTGTTTGTTGTCACGTAGTGCTGTCATTAGCGAGAAAAACGAAAATAATCGGTGTTGCCTACACCGAGTTATGCTACTGCTACTGCATGCTTCACCCATGCGGCTGAAACTGGGCAGTTTTGAAACGTGCTTTTAGCCTCTCAACATGTTTGAGATGTCCTTACAAGTGCCTACCCATGTGAAGTGATTCCTTCTGAGTGAACACAGTGAATATGGCTGCAGTAGATGTGAAAGGAATGCATAAAAGATGTGCTAATTCAGACCTCTACGGACCTTTTTCACAGCAGACATGTTGACTTGTCATAGTAGGAAAAGCACAGCTGAAATTGATAACCTTAACGATGGCTCAATTCCATCAAGTAAGATATTTCAGTGAGTCAGCATGCCCAATACCAGGGTCTCTCCTAAGTGGAATGCAGCCATCAGTAATGGTTTAATACCAGGGTCTCTCCTGGTTCCACTTAGGAGAGGTCCTGGTATTAAACCATTAATGATGGCTGCATTCCACTTAGGAGAAATCTAGTAGTAGCATAACTCGATGTAGGCAACACCGATTATTTTCTTTTTCCTCCCTACTGACAGCACTACGTGACAACAAACAGGAGATCTACGTGTTGAAATCGACCAGAATTCTCCTTTTTAAGTTACACTGGTTACACTCAGCAGCAGGGAAAATTAGAAAAAATTGTCTTAATAGTCTTAACAGTCATTGTTGATTAGTGGCCTTTTCAAACAAGTCTGAATATTTTGAAAGAAAAAGTTGAATATTTTGAGATAAAAGTTGAATATTTTGACGCTGAAAAAAGTCTGATGTGTTGGCAAAAGTGTTTGTGACGTGTACGCGATGTGTGTCTGCTGTGTGTGCGATGTGTGTCTGCTGTGTGTGCGATGTGTGTCTGCTGTGTGTGCGATGTGTGTCTGCTGTGTGTGCGATGTGTGTCTGCTGTGTGTGCGATGTGTGTCTGCTGTGTCCCGTCCCAGGCTGACCCTGGGGAAGCCTCTCGGGGAGGGCTGTTTCGGGCAGGTGGTTCTGGCCGAGGCCGTCGGCGTCGACAGAAACAAACCCACGCGCCTCACCAAGGTGGCGGTGAAGATGCTGAAAGGTGAGAGCTGCTCCCTCCACTAACTCACCTCAAAAAACACACACATACATACACATGCACTGTAGTGTACTCATACACACGTGTACTGTAGTATACTCAAGCTAACATGCTTATAGGGAGGTTCACTATGTGCTCTGACTCTGTGAAGTGCTCTCTGTTTAGAACCTACATCACAACGCTATATACTGCTCAATTGTGGTCTAACTATAAGAAAAAGAGTATGCAGAGGCTCGGGGTAGCATAAAATGATGCAATGAGGCTGCTGCTCCGGGTCCCGAGGTGGCATAGTGCCAGTCATCTGTTTGTGTCCACTAGAGTGCCAACCTGAGGCACTCTTAACACAGCTGATGTTTAGTTTCATGTGTCGCCTGGACAAGTCAGAGAACCACATAATTGAAGCTCTGGTCAGCCCTGTGAAAAGCTGTTATAGATACACTTCTAGTTTAAGACAGCACTGGTGCAATAGTCTGTATATCCTCTAGGCTAATATGCAATTATTATGTATTACTGTATCTCTTTTTTATACTATATGTATACTGTATTATGTGTTATATGGACCTGTGTCTGCAATAAAGCTTTTATAAAAATATACACACATACTGTAGTATACTCATATACACACATACTGTAGTATACTCATATACACACATACTGTAGTATACTCATATACACACGTACTGTAGTATACCCATATACACACGTACTGTAGTATACTCATATACACACGTACTGTAGCGTACTCAGGCTTGAACCTCTTGTTGTTGTTGAGTGCAGCTGACCCCACGGAGAAGGACCTGTCCGACCTGATCTCTGAGATGGAAATGATGAAGATGATCGGCAAACACAAGAACATCATCAACCTGCTGGGAGCGTGCACGCAGGACGGTGAGTGTGCACTTTAATGCCCGTCAGCAGCGCTGCACACGGGGCGTACCATTTCGACCCAACAGTTTGGGGAGGGGGGGGCGATAAACATAAACGTTTCTCAAGAGCAATTATTGAAATGGACACAAATGTTACAGCCCCATATTATAATTATTAAATAGTCTTATTATTAAAGGTACACCGTGTAGTGTTTTAAGTATTTTATTAGTTAAAATCAATGTCTTCATTCATAAATATGTCCTCATTGGTGTAAAATGACCTCTGCCAATGAGCTGACTTATCCTCGTTAGCGAAGAATTTCTTATCTGTATTTACATTGGACGGGTCCAGTCCAAGGAGGCTTCCACGTCGTGCCACTATTTTAGAAAAATTATAATGGCTTAGGAGGGACATAAAGCACTAGCCGACCTGTCTAGCTAATCCACAACAGGCGTTTTCGTTCAGAGCCAGCGTCACGTGACTGAAACCAGCTGAAACGGAGAAGGAGGATCAGTGAGAGGCGCTCGTCACCGCCCCCGACAAATGTGAAAGCCTGCAACTGCACTTTAGTTCATAATGGAGGATTGTACTTATGGCGAGCCACAGGAGAAGGACTCCTCGTCGCCCAAGTAAAACGAAAATTGGAAGACATGTCGTCATAGCTTCTTGGTACATATCGGCTACCGTAGTTGCAACACGCATTTGAAAAAGCGAGACGCCAGAGAGCACTATTCATTTGAATGCAAAATACAATTTCACCGCTAGATGGGAGACATTCCCACACCGTGTACCTTTTTTTTAAGTAAAGGATCTGAATACTTCTTCAACCAGTGGTTATAATGTTGAAACCAAACCCACGCCCCCGGTGCCGCGTGTTGTCGTGCCGTTGTTCCAGATGTTTAAATATACATATTCTGCTCATTTTCAGGTTCATAATTGTATTTTAAGGTTGTACCAGAATAGGTTTGCATGGTTAAATGTTCAAAAACCACCATATTTTAGTTGTACTGCACATTGCTGCAGCTCCTCTTTTCACCCTGTGTTCAAGTCTCTGTTTTAGCTACAGAGTGAGACCTCTAAACTTCTGTACTATCTTTGATTGCACTCGCACATGCTCAGTAGCTCAGATGTAGATCATGTCAGCTAGCTCCATAGACAGTAAAAGAAAGGCTGTTTCTCCAACTTCAGTCAGTTCCAAGGCAGGATCAGCTGGGAGACTTCTTCTAAACCAGGGAGCACATGGAAGTAGTTCTTTTGGAGATTATGCTAAACTAGTATGTGTTGTAGCAGTGCTTTGCTATTGAGAACGAGGTAGCATGCTAGCGTTAGCATTGGCGGTTAGCCAGCTCGTTTCGGCTTGTGACGTCACAAGCTGTGCCAATTTTGACCAGCTCACCAGGAGACTGAAGGCAGGACACATTCAGAAACCGGATCTCACTCAGAACACCATGGATGGATTTATGTCTGTATGCGTGTGGAAGCACAAGAGACACAAAATAACACCCCAAATCACCAGAAAAAGTGATTTTTTTTTTTTAATAATATGGGCACTTTAAAGACAGCTGTGCTGTGTGTCTCGGCCAGGCCCTCTGTACGTGGTGGTGGAGTACGCCTCGCAGGGGAACCTGAGGGAGTATCTGCGTGGTCGGCGCCCGGTCGGGCTGGAGTATTGGAGCGGATGCAGGCAGGTGTCCCTGGGCAGTCTGGAGACCAGGGTGCTGGTGTCCGCTGCGTACCAGGTGGCCAGAGGGATGGCCTACCTCGCCTCAAAGAAGGTTAGTCTGTCCATCCGTACCATAGAGTCTCTACCCACATTTAAAACCTCCCTCAAAACCCACCTTTTCCGAAAGGCCTACCCCACATGATACACTCGCCATCAAAATAATGGATTGATTACTTTATTTATTTTTTAAATGTGTTTGTTTTAATTCTATTTGCCTTTTTAACTGTATTTTTGATTGTTTTAAACTGGAAGGTGACCTTGAGTGCTATGAAAGGCGCCCATAAATAAAATGTATTATTATTATTATTATTATTATTATTATTATTATTAGTTTCTGTCGCCTGAAGATCCGATTGGATTCTGCTGCACTTGGCTGTTATGTACGGTGTCAATGCAAAGAGTAGCTTCCTTTTTTTTTCTCAACCTGGACCCTATTCTGCCATGTTTTTGTGTCTACGTGACTGATGGGAACAACAATCTTTGACATCAGTCCAGTATACAGGCTGCAATGTTCCATTAAACCGTCAGTCAGTGTCCACTAAAAGTTCTGTTGTTGCCGTTGACAGACTCAGATTATTATTCTAAGTGTCTGACAACATTATGAAAGGATCCCTCCAGAGATAGAGCTTTTAGTTAAAGAGTAAGATCCTTTTAGTTTAACAGGAAACAGCCCCGAAATCCCCATCACCAAACTCCACCAGACTCCATGTAAATAATCAGGACTTTTATCATCGTAAAACACACTTCATTCAAAGTGGACAGAAACTAAATAAAACTATAAAAAGCCGTCTTGGTTCATCTTTCCACTGTTCCAACAATCAGCACTCTGGTTTCGTTGAAATAAACCCTTAATTCACCCATTTACATGTGGAGATATGCTGGCTCTATACACGCTAAAAGTCCTGATTATTTACATGGAGT
>NC_041346.1:30654835-30739789 GCF_004354835.1 Perca flavescens
CTATACTCTAAAGTACCCCTTGGGGCACACGTACCCCCTGCAGTACTCTCACGTACCCCTAGGGGTAGGGGTGGGAATCACCAGAGGTCTCACGATACGATATCATCACGATACGATATTATTGCGATTTTAAACATATTGAGGTGTATTGCAATTTATTACCTTTTTTTCCAACTTCAATTTTTCCCAATTTCAAATGATGTCCCCAAAAGGAAACTTTGTTAACATCTGTTTTATCTAAAAAGATACATGTCTCTGTTTGTTCATCTCACTTCAATGTTTTTGCTGCAAAATCAGATTGTCAAGCAGATAAACTGACCAACACATAATAACTACTATAAGACGCCAAATACTTGGCGTCTGTGTATCGATACAGTATTGCCACGGAAAATATTACGATACTACACGGTATTGTTTCTTTCTCCCACCCCTAGCGGTACACATCCCCCCCCCACATTGGAGAAACACTGCACTAGAGCCTGCTGAAAACGTTCCCTGTGACAAACCAACCTAGGACTTCTTTTGGCTTTTAGCTGAGCTTTAAACTCGGTTGTTATGCTGCGTTCCAGACACAATTGTTTTTGCCCGTAAGTTACGACTTCAAGTCACGACTCACGACTTGGTAGCGTTTCAGGCAGAGTCATGTCAAACCCTTTTAGCTAGCGGCTACCTACCGTTGACGTTAGCTAGCGCTAGCTGAGACCAGAGCCATAGAGATATAAGAGTTGCGACACTCGTTGATCTCGCTAGCGGGGTGGTCACGTGGTTCATGTAAGCCTGTATAGTTACAAACACACGCAGCGCTGTCATGTTCTCCTATGGGACTGACAGCAGCGATTGCGATATTGAATGGTAAATATGAATAAAAACACATACCCATGTAACCATGTTTGATTGTTATTGCATATTTGATACGTTTTTAAGTTTTGGAGGGAAAGCTTCACGTCCGTGTTAGCATGATAGCACTAGGCTACTGTCCTGTATTGTCCTTCGTGTCACGGGGACTTTAGTTTATTTACATTTTGGATTAGCCTGTCCAAACGCGTTTGTTCTGACATGTCTGTGACACCCCCCCCCCCCCGTGCCAGTTCAATGACATAAAATAGTACTCGAGGGTCATCGGCAGAGGTGTCAATTCCAGGTCCAGAAAGTAAAAGTCCTGCCATGTGTTTATTCCACCAATGAACTCAGCCAATGAACTCAGCCACTAGTGAAATCAGCTGGCTGAGTTCATTGGTGGAATAAACACATGGCAGGACTTTTACTTTCTGGACCTGGAATTGACACCTCTGGACCGGGGACCTGAAGCTCAAACCCAGGCCAATGCAAAAACGTCAAAAATAAACTAAGTCCCGGGGGACCAGAAGGACAACACAAGGGTTAACCTTACTATATCTTTTTGAAATCAAAGATGATTCAAGATGTTCTTTTTTGGTCTATTGTATTTTCCTTGATTTTGCTTGTAATTCCGATTCACTTACCCGTGGTCAGAGAGCGATTAAGAAAGCAGAGTAGCAACAGTCCATTCAGCATTTAATGTCCAGCCCACTTCTTCTGATGAGGCACGAGTTGACCACACAAACATGATCATTTTAAGACTAAGCCATACACCAAGTATCACATATATTAAAGAATAACAACTCAATACACTTGGATGAATACATTTTTTTTAGGGCTGTCAAAATAACGCGTTAATTTCAATTAATTAATCTGAGAAAAAATAACGCGTTAAAAAAAATAACGCAGATTTATCCATCCCATATTGACGTTTGACCCGGAGCCGTTCTAGCCACTATTCGAGTGTAAAATGAAGGAGGGAGACGAGAATGTGCTGCCTGGATCATTGATTGGAACATTTAGCTACTTGTTACTTCTTCCTGCCAACCCTGGCTACCGAAATCTGGTGCCCTGATATGTCTCCTCTTCTCTCTGGTGCTCTGAGACGGACGATACAGGCAACACAAACACCGCTGCACGTGACGCTAGTTAACACTATACTCGACAGCAGCTAACGTTAGCCTACCGCTAGCTAGTAGCTGGATTAAACACTGTTAAAATGCTAACTGCTAACGCTAAACGGTGTAAAGTTTGACTGTGTTTTACTGTAGAGGATTCAACACCGGTATGTAACAATCTGCTAGCCTGACTAGGGTGCGTCTAGATTTCTAGGCTAACAATCTGCAGCTGCCGTCGGAAAAACACAGACGGTGTGTTCAATGAAACTGGTAAACTACAGCCTCGTGGTGCATTTGAAGTTATTGTAAATGTCCTTTTCCCATCTGGTGGCTGTTTTCGTCGTTCAACAGCAATTTACTAGTGAAATAAGTTATTGTTATTGTTATAGATTATAATCAAATCATTTAATTTTGACCATATGGCCTTAGCAATACACAAGCCCTTCTTTAATGTCACCGACTGTTGTTTAGTACCCCACTTTTTTCTTTTCTTTTTTTACTTTCTTTGGTTCAGGCACCGTTAATTATGTATGCGATTAATTTCGATTAATTAATCACAGAGTATGTAATTAATTCGATTACATTTTTTAATCGATTGACAGCCCTAATTGTTTTTTAATAAACAATGAGTGACACAACAAGAACAAGTACAGAAAAAATGAATACGGTGGGGAAAGGAGACAATTAAAAAAAAGCAATACAACTAAGATTCACCGCTGGCACCACTGGTTATAAAACCCTTCAGCAAATGCAGATTCTACTGTCTAACATCTGCACGCTGCAAAGGAGGATACAGCATGTAAAGCTGGAGCCAGGAGTTTTGGGGTTAGTGTTTGAGATGCAGAGTGTTTAATAAAACAAATCCTCTCCACATATATCAGGCTGAGGTTTTGTCGAACAAAAAACAAGTGGGAACAAGTATGAATAAGAGCAACAAAGTAGAGCCAGGAATAGGGGGAATAGTATAAGTGATTAATTAACAAAAAATATCCTCCACATATATCAAGCTGAGGTTAAGGATTAAATCATAGTGCATCAGGGTAAACAGCCGTGATAAGGGTTACCTTGGCAGCAAAGAGTCAGACTAAGAAGGCAATTTCAACACAGCAGACTTCCTCAGATAAGGTCATAACATCTGGTCCACTGCCAAACACCTTACTGGTTGCCATGGATGTATTTGGCCTCTCCATCCCCTGCACACCGTCCGCAGCCTCCAGTCGCCTCTTATTTCAGCAGCCACCACCAGTACCAGTAGGGCTGCTGGAATATGGAAAGAAATAAGATCATAATTATTTTGGTCAATATTGAAATCACAATAATTTAACACGATTACTTGTTGACTTCTGGAAATATTTTGCAATTATTGAACTTAAAAAAACAGTGGAAAACGTTAAATAAATCAACAGTAAAAAAAAAAAAAACAACTGTGAAATTTGCCTTAATACTTTTTCATATTTAAAATTATGTCATTTTCAAATGTAACTTACTGATATTTTGTGTGTGGAATAACTTGTATTCATACATGAAATCCAACAGCCCTTTCAAGGGTATAATTCATAGACTGTAACAGTCTATGGTATAATTAAACAAACGCAACATTATTTCTAGACACACAGTACTCAGCTGACTAGCTAACACCGTCAGGTTCAGTAGATAAAACCTAAATAAAACCCGTCCTTAATCAACCTTAATGATCCTAATAATCCAACATCAATAACTAACTAAACAAAAGTTGTCAGAGATTCACTACTGAACTTTGTAATTGTTGGTGTAACGATACCTTCACAGCTGGCGAAGTCAAGCTAACAAACGAGCTAACAAACTAGCATTCAATCGGTCGGCTACCAAGATAAAAAATATATAATCACGCTGTGCACACATACAAATAAAGATCAGTATATGCATCATAAAGAGTCCAATGGGAGTGTCGCCACTCTGTCTCTCTCTATCACTCTGGCTGAGACTAGCGATTTCTAGTCGGCGACATACTTTGAGCTTCATTTAATAAACATAACCTGTAGTAGCACACAACCGTATGTGTATTGTTTTGATTACAATGTGCAGAATGACTTTACGTTGCCTATTTATGTCTATTTATTTCTATTTCTCACCGTTAATCACCGACGTCGGTACAGCATCAACAGGGGGCGCCATTGTTGTTTATGTGTGTGTGTTTGACGTCAGGTCTGGTACCAGTTCACGGGGAGTAAGTTACTGGTTTGGCTGCCGTTCCAGGGCGCTTTCATGGGAAGAAGGTTGTGAAAACACGAGTTACGGGTGGCCTTGAACGCACCATTAGTTCCACTACTACGTGTGTGTGTGTGTGTGTGTGTGTGTGTGTGTGTGTGTGTGTGTGTGTGTGTGTGTGTGTGTGTGTGTGTGTGTGTGTGTGTGTGTGTGTGTGTTGGTACTGTCGGAGATCTAACAGTTGTGTCTCTGCAGGAGTACCTGGACCTGGCCTCCCCTCTGGTCCAGTATTCTACCGTCAGCTCCCCCGTCTCGGATCATTCCGGTAACTCCACATAAGAGCGTCCTGGGACTTTTTCTTTTTCCTTCCCCCCTTTCCTGGATCACCTTCAGCCCGTTTCCTCTCGGCCCGGCCTGGTTGGCGGCGGGGGGGTGCAGGGGGCCCAGACGAGGCCCCAGGCTGCCGGACGGGTCTGTCAGCAGCAGCCTGATGTGAAGAACAGCTGGACTGGGCCGGACTCAGGGAGCAGCTGGCTCATTTCAGAAAACCAGGGGCCGAGACCAAGACTGTGTGAGCTGCTGCACACATCTGTGCATCTGTGCTTTTGGTTGTTGATGTTATTAATAATAATAATATTAATGTTCTCCGTGTGAATATTGTATATAATAGTTTGTGTAAAAATGGAAGACCAAAAACTGGATTTATGAGAGAAATATGAAATGAAAAAGGAAACGTAAAGACACAGACACTAAAAGAATATCTGAATGAACAAAAAGGTAGAAATTAATCTATGAATGTGCGAAGAAAAATCCATTTCCATTTCATTTTCCTTTTTTTTTCTCCTTTCATCTGCCTCCCTAAATTCCTCCTGGAAACAATCACGTCTGATTTAAAAAAAAAATGACACAAACCGTACTCAATTATCGTACAAATATTATTATAAAACATTTAATAGTTGCCAACTAATCGATTGATCCGTTAATCGTTGCAAATACACTTTTGCTTTTTGTGATGTTTTCAGCACTTTTTTTCCCCATGTTTTTGTTGCTACTTTCGTCATTTTTCGTCATTTTTGGCGCTTTATTTCAACGCTTTTGTCGCTTTTAGGCTGGTTACACACTGCCTGCGTGGCGTGTCAGCTGCGTGGATTTTTCTACGTCTTTACACACCAGAAAGGTGTCTGACTGCTGCTAGCCTGGTCTGGACACATGGATGTTTCCCATTGATAAAATGAAATACCATGTTCAACATAAATATATTCTGATCTGATTACAGCAAAGACAATGTCGGCAGTATTGACGGCAAAATAGGCTCCAGAATATTTCCTTCTGGATTGACAGGGGACCTATTAGAAAATCTATTTTTTTTCATTTTTTTTTTTATTACATTTATGTCAAAACCTTGAGACTTTCAGACATCAGCATGTCATTTATTAATATGTATTCGTGTGTAAATGACATATAAACATCTTTTCCTATTCTATTTTGCCTGGAAACGCTTGCGTGTGACGTGAAAAAATAGGCGTTGGTTCTATTTCTAGCATGCACGCGTTTTTCGGAGATGTGCGTGTCACGCGGGCAGTGTGTAAGCTCTAACCTGTTGACATGGGAGCCAAAATATAAACGGACACGCCACGCAGCTGACCACGCTCGCGCCACGCATCTAGTATGTAACAGGTCTTACTGATCTTTTTGGCTCTAGAAACCAACTCCTTTCTAGATAGATTTAGTTGTGCGTTGGTCCATTCATTTATTCTGCTTTAGTATTTGTGTTTTTCTCCGCAGTAAATTAAGTCTTGTGGCCAAAGATGTCTGCCAGTGTTACACCTCAGCATTGCACTTATCCTCCCGCTGATCACACACACACACACACACACACACACACAGACACACACACACACACAGCCTGCCATTTACAGAAAAAGCTTCTCCTTGAATGTGTAAAATATCTGATTAACAACAGTATTAAAATATTTTTGACTTTTTACTCCGTTGAAGACTTTGTGGTGATAAAATGGACAAAACGTGTGTTTGTATTGTCTTTTTTTTTTTTTCACAGCTTTCAGAATTTCACAGCTAAAAAGAACAACATTTTGTTCCCTTTTATACAGTTTTTCTCCCTCACAAACTGAGCTTTTTTTCAGTCAAGTGCCCCCCCTTAAAGCTACTGGGTGCTGATATTCACTACCACCAATATAAAGAACCCAGAACTTAAGTTTTTATAAGCTGTAGACCCAAAAAAATAGAGCTGTTATGAAGGGATGCACCGAATCCAGATTTTTGGGGTCCGGCCTAATCCTGAATCCACTGGTTAAGATTGTGCTGAGTCCTCCTCCCATCCTCAGTCCATGAACACAGTAAACACATGAATGAAGTAAACAGGGACTGTCCTTCCTTTGCCGTACCTGAAGTTGCTGCATTCTGGCTGCTGTCTGGAGATTCCTTCGTGCACAACTGGTATTCTTCCAGATGTTTCAGACCAGATGTTGTAACAGTGGCCATGTTGTGTATAGTTTAGGGTCCTCGCCACCACCGGACCAATCAGCATTGAACAGATTGAACATGTAGCTGGACATGAATGGCCTTCTTTTGACTGAAAGTTCTGCCAAACAACAACTTGTTCTGCTCACCAGATCCATGTCCACTTTCTCACAGCCTACTACATTGAACTAGCCTAGAAATCTAGACCACCCTAGCGGCAGCAAATGTAATCTGCAGCCAGTGTCGTCTAGCAACTCTCCGTTGGCTTGCGTGCTGGAAAAACCAAACTCTAGTCAGGCCAATCACATCGTGTGTAGAGTGGGTGGGCGGGGCTTATGGCTGCTGCTGCTGCTGGTGAACAGAGGTCTTCTGGAAGACTTGGAGTTCAGCTTTTCTTTGAGAAAAGAACAAAGAACGGCTCTGAAGTCATTCTTAAAAAAGGAAGATGTGTTCGGAGTCTAAAGTTGAATCTATCAGCTAGCGTTGCTCTGATTGGTTGTAGAGCTATCCTATTGCGTGCAGAGGGAAATTTGAAAGACAACCGTTTGTCCCGCCCCTTCGGATTGAGCCCTGACCAATGGGGAGTTCCCAGACACAACATCTGGATGTGGGTCTGGCTTGTCAGACTAGCATTGAACGCTCCACCTACGTAAACACCTTCCCGGGTTTGGTTCAGCAGAGACCGTACCCCGTCAAAAAGCCCAATATTCGGTTGAAATCCTGGATTCAGTGCATCCCTGCTTTTATGAAAACAAAAGTGGAACCAGACGTGAGGAATCAGCAGAGAGAATGGAGGGACACTAACGGTGCGTTCTTCTTGTCTTGTAATCGTGACTACTAGCTTGAGTGTGACGTCACAATGTCGAACAACGAATAACCTGCGGGGTTGTTGCGTTCTTTTTGTCACACAAATACTACGAGTCGGCGAAAAGATGGATTTTTGTAACATTTAGGATTCTATTCACCCAGTTATTGACATATTACACAAATATAATTCACAGTTTGATACATGAAAATTATGTTACGTTTTGATTAACGTTAGGCTACGTTAGGCAATTTCAGCTGCACAAGCTACAAAATAACTAATCAGGCGGTATTTAACTCCTAATAAGACTGTAGAGACATGCCTATAGGTAGCAGTATACAGCACTATGTTTAACTCCTAATAAGACTGTAGAGACATGTCTATAGGTAGCAGTATACAGCGCTATGTTTAACTCCTAATAAGACTGTAGAGACATGTCTATAGGTAGCAGTATACAGCGCTATGTTTAACTCCTAATAAGACTGTAGAGACATGTCTATAGGTAGCAGTATACAGCGCTATGTTTAACTCCTAATAAGACTGTAGAGACATGTCTATAGGTAGCAGTATACAGCGCTATGTTTAACTCCTAATAAGACTGTAGAGACATGTCTATAGGTAGCAGTATACAGCACTATGTTTAACTCCTAATAAGACTGTAGAGACATGTCTATAGGTAGCAGTATACAGCACTATGTTTAACTCCTAATAAGACTGTAGAGACATGTCTATAGGTAGCAGTATACAGCGCTATGTTTAACTCCTAATAAGACTGTAGAGACATGTCTATAGGTAGCAGTATACAGCGCTATGTTTAACTCCTAATAAGACTGTAGAGACATGTCTATAGGTAGCAGTATACAGCGCTATGTTTAACTCCTAATAAGACTGTAGAGACATGTCTATAGGTAGCAGTATACAGCGCTATGTTTAACTCCTAATAAGACTGTAGAGACATGCCTATAGGTAGCAGTATACAGCACTATGTTTAACTCCTAATAAGACTGTAGAGACATGCCTATAGGTAGTAGTATACAGCACTATGTTTAACTCCTAATAAGACTGTAGAGACATGTCTATAGGGAGCAGTATACAGCACTATGTTTCACTCCTAATAAGACTGTAGAGACATGTCTATAGGTAGCAGTATACAGCACTATGTTTAACTCCTAATAAGACTGTAGAGACATGTCTATAGGTAGCAGTATACAGCACTATGTTTAACTCCTAATAAGACTGTAGAGACATGCCTATAGGTAGCAGTATACAGTGCTATGTTTCACTCCTAATAAGACTGTAGAGACATGTCTATAGGTAGCAGTATACAGCACTATGTTTAACTCCTAATAAGACTGTAGAGACATGTCTATAGGTAGCAGTATACAGCACTATGTTTAACTCCTAATAAGACTGTAGAGACATGCCTATAGGTAGCAGTATACAGCACTATGTTTCACTCCTAATAAGACTGTAGAGACATGTCTACAGTGGGGGAAATAAGTATTTGACCCCTTGCTGATTTTGCAGGTTTGCCCACTTACAAAGAATGCAAAAATCTACAATTTTAATCATATGTACATTCTAACAGTGAAAGACAGAATCCCAAAGAAAATTCCAGAAAATCACATCATATGAATTTATTAAAATTGATAACCATCTGATGAGGAAAAACAAGTATTTGACCCCCTGGACAAACAGCATGTTAATATTTTGTAGAAAAGCCATTATTGGCCAGCACAGATGTCAAACGGTTTTTATAGTTGGTGACAAGGTTTGTGCACATTTCGGCAGGGATGTTGGCCCTCCTCCCTGCAGACAGCCTCCAAATCATTCAGGTTCCGAGGTTGTCGCCTGGCAACTCAATTTTAAGCTCCCTCCAAAGATTTTCAATCGGATTCAGGTCTGGAGACTGGCTAGGCCACTCCAGAACCTTGATGTGCTTCTTCTTCAGCCACTCTTTTGTTGCTTTGGCGGTGTGCTTAGGGTCGTTGTCGTGCTGAAACACCCATCCTCGACCCATCTTCAGCTCTCTCACTGAGGGAAGGAGATGTCGGTCCAGAATTCCACGATACATGGCCCGTCCATCCTCCCCTCAATACGATGGAGTTGTCCTGTCCCCTTGGCTGAAAAGCACCCCCAAAGCATGATGTTGCCACCACCATGCTTGACGGTGGGGATGGTGTTCTTTGGGTTGTACTCGGTGTTCTTTGCCCTCCAAACACGACGAGTTGAGTTGAGGCAAAAAGTTCTATTTTGGTCTCATCTGACCACATCACCTTCTTCCAGGCCTCTTCTGAGTCGTCCAGGTGGTGAATGGCGAACTTCATGCGGGCCTGTACATGTTTCTTCTTGAGCAGGGGGACCTTGCGTGCGCTGCAGGATTTCAATCCAGGACGGCGTAGTGTGTTACCAACCGTTTCTTTTGTAACTGTGGTCCCAGCTGCCTTCAGTTGATTCATCAGTTCCCCCTTGTGGTTTTGGGATGATTCCTCACCGTTCGCATGATCAGGGACACCCCACGAGGCAAAATCTTGTGTGGAGGCCCAGACCCGGGAGGTTGGCGGTGGTGTGGTGCTTCTTCCATTTCCTGATAACTGCACCGACAGTTGATCTTTTCTCTCAAGTTGCTTTCCAATTCTCTTGTAGCCCATCCCAGCCTTGTGCAGATCAACAATCTTGTCCCTGATGTCCGTAGAAAGCTCTTTGGTCTTGCCCATGGTGGTGATGTTGGATGCTGGTTGTTTGGGTGTTGACAGGTGTCTTTTATACAGGTAACGAGGTGAGGCAGGTGTATTTGATGTAGATAATTGGTTCGGATTGGGGCTGTGTCTTAAAGAAAGACTAACTGGCTTGTAGGAGCCAGAATACTTGCTGTTTGTCCAGGGGGTCAAATACTTGTTTTTCCTCATCAGATGGTTATCAATTTTAATAAATTCATATGATGTGATTTTCTGGAATTTTCTTTGGGATTCTGTCTTTCACTGTTAGAATGTACATATGATTACAATTGTAGATTTTTGCATTCTTTGTAAGTGGGCAAACCTGCAAAATCAGCAAGGGGTCAAATACTTATTTCCCCCACTGTATAGGTAGCAGTATACAGCACTATGTTTAACTCCTAATAAGACTGTAGAGACATGTCTATAGGTAGCAGTATACAGCACTATGTTTAACTCCTAATAAGACTGTAGAGACATGTCTATAGGTAGCAGTATACAGCACTATGTTTAACTCCTAATAAGACTGTAGAGACATGTCTATAGGTAGCAGTATACAGCACTATGTTTAACTCCTAATAAGACTGTAGAGACATGCCTATAGGTAGCAGTATACAGTGCTATGTGTACGACTTCTTCATTTGGTTACAACAAAGACAAAAGTGCTTAAAATTGTAGAAAACCACAATGTTTACTATGTGTGATGCACGACGTAACCATCTTTGAAAGTGAACTTGGGGTCCTCTGAGTTCAGACGACTTGAGGAGATATACGACCTCGGGGGCGTTCTTTTTGCAACTTCCAGTTCTGTATGTATATATATATATATATATATATATATATATATATATATATATATATATATATATATATATATATATATATATATATATATATATATACACACACACATACACACTTAACCCACACACAGGCAGATACACACATGTAACACACACAGGCGCACACACACACACACACACACCTAACCCACACATGCACATACACACAGGCAGATTCACACATGCGCGCACACACACACACACACACAGACACAGACACACACACCGAGAGAGCCTGAAGCGTTTCCGTCCCAGCGAGAGGAGAGGTCATGAGGCTGCTGTGAACGTCCATCATGCAGCTCCGTCTGGGACATCTTCTTCCCTCCGTAGCCTCCGGCTGACTTCACACACACACACACACACACACACACACACACACACACACACACACACACCTTCTTACAGCCTCGTACTAAACAGAGTCAGTCCAACAGCCTCGGGCCACTTCCTGTTTCCAGCAGGTAAACCCCGTACCGCAAGCTTTTAATGTTTGTCTTAAATGTCTTTCTTTAAAACAAAAATGAAGCCACAATGTAAATTTACCTGTACCCTTATATTGTTTGTGCTAATAATTCCCTCAGAGATCTGCCTTGAAACTCTGAATCACTTCCAAAGAAATGTTCTCCTTCTCTCTAAAAAAAATATGAGTATAAAAACAACCCAATGCGGTGTTGTTGTTGGCTATGTGCCGAACTATTTGTTAGACCAGCTGTTCTCAAACTTTTTTCAGTAATGGTGCCCTTTTGAATTATTTCTTTAAGCCGAGTACCCACCCCCACCCCCCCTTGACCATCATTTTCAGTAGGAAAAAAAAAAAGTATATAAAGAGGAACAGTACAGCGCTGTCAGAGATAGATTTACTAAACAACAGCACCTTGGACCTGGAGAAAGATTTTCGAGAATGCGAAAAAGAGACAACAATTGTAAAAAAAAAAAGACAAAAAGATGGTAGATATAAGGAAGGAAGGAAGGAAGGAAGGAAAGCAAGAATAGGTGAAATAGTATCAGAAACTTCAAAATAACAGTTAACCCATTAACGCCAACTGTCCCTAATTTGCATCAAACCCCTTCCATTCCCACTGAAGGCGAGATAGCGTGGGTGTATTCCCCCCAATGCCGGTTTGTTTACATTCGATACATACCTAGGAACCTTTTGCACGCACTGGTTTCTCGTAGGACCGGTCGGAGTGGGAACTACATCCAGTTCACGGAAGTGAAATTAACCCTAACCCTAACCCTACCCCTAACCCTAAAAAGACTACTGTCAATGTTAGGGAGTAGGAGAGTGTTTTTTCTTTCTTGCTGTGGTCAAGATTCATTTATTTGTCCATTACTTTGTGACATGAATAAAATCTACATATCTGAGATGGGAAAATGTGTTTTTATTAATTTTACCATTTTCTAAAGAATTTTACCATGAATGCCTGTTGTCGCTAATTTGCATCATATCTACATTTATATCTATTTTATATGCTGTAGACAAATTAACAATCTCAACTTAATTTAGCATCTGCTTGGAGCCAGAAACACACATAATAAATTTTTTTATATAATTGTGAATAAATTCAGGCGTCACAGGGTTAATAATAGGTGAATTTAAGAAGAAAAAAGCGAGAAACTTGTAAAAAAGGACAGTAGAAGGCAGGAAGGCAAGAATAGGTCCAAAGAAGGAGACACAGATGTCACAAAAATTCTCCATAAAGAGGAACACAGTTCTGGACAACAGCCTTGTAACTATTAAACATTTAGTTAAATATCTCACGTAACTCCTGCAGTCCTCCAGAGGACCCCTAGGGGTACACGGACCCCCATTTGAGAAACACTGGGTTAGACGATAACTTGCGGAGCCCCTTAAGGGGAACGGGCCTCATTCACCAACCGTGCTTACAGACTAGTAGCCGGGACACACCAGCCAGAAGGCCAACCCTCAGTTCCCACGATTTCATCACATAAAATTGCATAAATATCATATAGCATATTCCATCACATTTTTTAAAGTGCCCATATTATGGATTTGTGGTGTTCTTTTGTGTCTCTGGTGCTTCCACACGCATACAAACTTTAAAAAAAAAATCCATCCATGGTGTTCTGAGTGAGATTTCTGAATGTGTCCTGCCTTCAGTCTCCTGGTGAGCTGGTCAACATCGGCTCGGACTGTGACTTCACAGTCCTGAAATGAGCTGGCTAACCACAACCGTTAGCGTTAGCATGCTAACGCTAGCATGCTACGTCGTTCTCAATAGCAAAGCACTGCTACAACACACACAAGTTCACCATAATCTCCAAAAGAACTGGTGGGGTGTAACCAGTGTAACGGGTGTAAGTGTGTGTGTATGTGTGTGTGTGTATGTGTATGTGTGTGAGTGTGTGTGTGCGTGTGTGCATGCGTGTGTGTGTTTCTGTGTGGGGGTGTGAGTGTATGTGTGTGTATGTATGTGTGTGTGTGCGTGTGTGTGTGTGTGTGTGTGTGTGAGTGTGTGTGCGTGTATGTGTGTGTATGTATGTGTGTGTGTGCGTGTGTGTGTGTGTTTGTATGTGTGTGTGTGTGTGTGTGTGAGTGTCTGTGTGTCTGTGTGTGTGTGTGTGTGTGTGTGTGTGTGTGTGTGTGTGTGTGTGCATGTCTGTCTGTCTGTGTGTGTGTGTGAGTGTGTGTATGTGTGTGAGTGTCTGTGTGTGTGCGTGTGTGTTTATGTGTGTGTATGTGCATGTCTGTCTGTCTGTGTGTGTATGTGTGTGAGTGTCTCTGTGTGTGTGTGTGTGTGTGTGTGTGTGTGTGTATTTGTATGTCTGTCTGTCTCTGTATGTGTGTAAGTGTGTGTATGTGTGTGAGTGTCTGTGTGTGTGTGTGTGTGTGATGTGTGTATGTGTTTGTGTGTGTCCGTGTGTGTGTGTGCTTGTCTGTGTGTGTGTGTGTGTGTGTGTGTGTGTGTGTGTGTGTGTGTGTGTGTGTGTGTGTGTATGTGTGTGTGTGTGTGTGTGTGTGTGTGTGTGTGTGTGTGTGTGTGTGTGTGTGAGTGTGTGTATATGTGTGTGTGTGTGTGTGTGTGTGTGTGTGTGAGTGTGTGTATATGTGTGCGTGTGCGTGTGTGTGTGTGTGTGTGTGTGTGTGTGTGTGTGTGTGTGTGTGTGTGTGTGTGTGTGTATATGTGTGTGTGCGTGTGTGTGTGTGTGTGTGTGTGTGTGTGTGTGTGTGTGTGTGTGTGTGTGTGTGTGTGATATGTGTGTGTGTGTGTGTGTGTGTGTGTGTGTGTGTGTGTGTGTGTGTCTGTGTGTTGAATGATGGGAGTTAATGGGCCGTAGCGTGGAGGTGAGGGGCCATTAGCCCTGCGACAGATGGTCCAGTGAGAGCCATCGTGGGGCCACTTAACACCTCCCGCCCCGAGCCAACAGGCCTGGACCAGCACTCAGCTGGTGGACTTATTCAGCGCTCTAATAAAAACTGTTTGAGAGGCGTCACCTGTCGCACTTACAGGGTCTTAGAGGGTCACCCCCGTGTTTCAGTCTGGACCCTGTTTCAGCCTGGACCCTGTTTCAGCCTGGACCCTGTTTCAGCCTGGACCATGTTTCAGCCTGGACCATGTTTCAGCCTGGACCCTGTTTCAGCCTGGACCATGTTTCAGCCTGGACCATGTTTCAGCCTGGACCCTGTTTCAGCCTGGACCCTGTTTCAGCCTGGACCATGTTTCCCTGTGTTTTTGTGTCTACTTGCATGACGGGAACAACCATTTTTGTAACTGGTTTAATTTATATTATATTATACAATTTTTGACAACTTATGGTCCGCCTGGTTTGATTTTCTATTGTGGGAGCATAAAGACAAATGAAAAAATAAAACGGACATTGAATCTCACATTAAAGGTATAGTGGAGGTTTTCTTTTTCCGGGTGGATCATCAAGACTATTGGTCCTCCTAGTTGTCAATCATTCTGGTGATATGTTTACGTAAGGCTTCCCACTGATGCCTCAGTCGTGAAGTTTCTACTCCACAGGTACAGTCTGGCTATTTGGAGAAATCCATTTAAAATCACTGCTAGTAAAAGTTGATGTAAGCTATGATTAGCGATGCTAGCCCCGGCACAAGTCACGCACCGCGCACACACGGTAAACATCTCAATTTGTGAAAAAGTGCAAATCTTCTTTTGGAGAGTAGGCTTGTATGAGCCATGCCGACAGCAACTTGTAAACAGTGCACTCTCGTGCACACGTTTAATAGGCGTTCCCTCTCGGGAGCAGGCAGAGTGCTGCGCATGTGCATTTTTTCAAAAAGTACAGAGGGCGGTTCTTTTCTAAAATTCGGGATAATCCTCCACAATACCTTTTAATGTATTGATATCACACACACAGCAATGCAACTCAAGCACTTCTGTTGTCTAAAATAGTTCAACCTTATGTGTCGGGAGACAAACATTATAACTTCTAGTCAGTCAATGTTCTGTAAAGTATTTAGGACTCGTAGTCCTCTGTCAGTGTTTAAAAAAACAATTAATATACACAGTCTTATTATATCTCAGATCTGAGAGTATAATGAGTATAAGTCACGTTTAGCGTCCACTAAAAGTTGTGTTGTTGCCGCTGACAGACTCCGATTATTATTCTGAGTGTCTGACAACATTATGGAAAGGATCCCTACAGAGATAGACCTCAAGATCCTTTTTGTTTAACGTGAAACAGCCCCGAAAGAGGACTCCCTAAGACACCGGAGCACGGAGAAATGGGGTCCAGGTTGAAAAGAAAGACAAAAAAAAAGCCCTTTTCAATTTAACTTTGAAATTCAAGAGAGTTAGAGTTTTTTTTTTTTTTCAGAGAACAAAATACACGTTCTGTTCTTTCAATCTCAGTTTGGGGACGTTTTGATAAAAGCCACGTTACCCTGCAGCCTGCCAGACCCAACCAGTACCAGCACTGCCATCCTGTGGCCTGTCAGGATGGAACGAGAACCGACTTTCCATGACTCAGCAAAGGGAACCCTCTTTTCAATGTCAGCGCTCTCAAGATATTCAGTTTTTGGTCCTTTATTTTGAAGAAATTGGGCCTGGGAAGTCTTGGGAAACCCTTTGAATTAGTTTAGGAAGGTGTGGAAACCCTGAATATTCTGCTGTAGGCCTACTATGTGGAAACCACGATAACTTTCATAATCAGAGTCTCTTTTTTTAGTTTTACTTCCAATAACTAACTCTGCTGTTGTCCCAAATATGCCCCCTTTTTATAGAGTTTCTATATCAGAAATTTGAGTTTCTTTCAATCAAATTGTTAAAAAAAAAACTAAAAAAAACCAACGTGGATGGTTCCATACAACTAGTAAAGTAAATGATCAGTTCACTACTTTCATTGAATTTGGGTGTTGTATTCAATTTGATGGCATTTGAAAAAAAAAAACATGAAAAAAGAACATTGAAAAAAAATTGACAAAATCATCGGACAAAGTGGGAAAAAAAAACGCTGAAACTTAGCTGTAAGTTGCTGTACTTGTACACGGGAGGAGTTTGAGAAAATGTTTAAGGATATTTTCTATATGTATTATAACTCCATCTGGTGGCTGTTCAGAAAACTACACAAATAGTTTAACTATTTTTATGTTTTTTATTTTTTTATTTAAGGACAATGCACATTTAATGAACATGTACAGCAGTACACGTAAAAGTGCCGGATTGTTTCCCAAAGGCAAATTTCCATCTGTAGTCCCTAACTAATGGTGTGTGTGTCTGTGTGTCTGTGCGTGTCATGATTTGGATGTTTTCTTGCTTTTAAGAATACAGGAGCAATCCTTTAAAGAAAAACGTAATATTTCCGTAAAATTACAGTCAGTTTATTTATTTATTTATTTTTTTATTTTTTTACAGTTATTCTGAATTGTGCCATCCTACACGAGTACTTTTACTTCTAGTACTTTAAATTAATGTTTAACTTTGATGCTAATACTTGTGTACTTTTACACTATGCCCTACTATGCCCCGCCATGCCCTACTATGCTATACTATACTATCAGGTCTTTGTAAATTATAGAATGTGGCCTAGACCTACTCTAAGTGTCTTGAGATAACTCTTGTTATGGGTCAATATACTATATATAAAACTGAATTGTTTATTTTCGTGTCTGGCCACTGTCTTACACTGTCCATCCATTTATTGGATTATTCACACACATTTTAAATTAAGACTTTACTAGTGCTGACACAAAACACATAAAGGGTTTACGTACGAAATGTACAATTCAAAACAAAAACGGATAAATACAAGTATGGTCCTAACAGGGCAGAATAAATGAGCACACATTAGGAAGATACTGTAGACATACGTCACATATATTTAACTATTTGTTTAGTTAAAGTCCTTTCTTGTCTTATAAACTGTAATTGCAGGTTTTGATCAGACCCCCCACCCCCAAAAAAAACTATCACACGAGCCAAAAATCATTCATATCATTTATTTCTAACACAAAGCAGCCGAGTTACAGCAACAGAAACATCACATCCAACATTAGGAACTAAATAAAGTCATCTCCGGCTACGTTTACATTGCTACGTTTTGGTTTAAAAAGGACTATCTTCTGGTACGTTCCCCCCTCTCGTTCCTCCTGCTCTGGTGTTTCCCCCTCTCGTTCCCCCTGCTCTGGTGTTTCCCCCATCTCATTCCCTCTGCTCTGGCATTCCTGAGCCATCAGTAGGCGCAGTATCCACGCTGCCTCCAGTTTATGGCCAGTATACCAGGATGATGATGAGATATGAGGTTTTGGGCGCGTTGGTTCAAACAGAGTTTAGTTCTTCTACTGGAGATAAAAACACACTTGGTGCACAGAGATCACTTTTGGCTCAAATGTCCGCTGAAATCCCCAAAACGTAGCGATGTAAACGTTGTCTTCGATAAAGAAGCTTTGACAGGCAGCAGCTTTTTAAAAAAACGCCTCGCTAAAGGACAAGCTGTTATAACTCGGTCAGATCTGAACACGCGAACGTGATACACACATTGTTAGATTCAGTGTGACTTACACTTTCTGATGATATATATATATATATATTATCTCTGATAAATGTCCATAAATCCAAGAAACGTTACTCCCAAAATACCTAAAACGTAGCAACGCAGACGTAGCCTCGGACTCTCCAATGGGAGACGCGACGAACTCTCCACGGCCAGCGCGAAAAAGCATCGCCAGGACTCCACGGCCTCGTTCCCTCTCACATTAAAGACAAGCCTCCATAAATTAAAATAAATACCAGTTAAAAATCACTGTAATAGGCCTCTCTTTTCAAAACGTCTGTAACACCGGTCACACAGTAAAGTTACCCCGAATTAGCGTCTAAAGCTCTTTGCTGCAAAAAGGTAATCATTAAGAAAAATCATGGCGTAGGGGGGAAAAAAACATTCAGATTGCATGTGAGTGTGCGTGAAAGCGAGGGTATTGTTACGTTAGAGCCGGGCGATATGGAGGAGAAAAAAAAAATCAAGTATCAATGATATTTATTATAGTCGATATTGAGGCAATGCTGTCAGCTTGACTGAATATTTTGCGTGTAAAAGGCAAATAATAGAACAGCCAGAACAGTCTGAGGAGTTCAGAAAATGACATCACTTTACTTTACAAAGACAACACGTGTCATATCACGATATCCAAAATCTAATCATATATCGATATCATTATAGGGCTGGGAATGCTTTCATAAAATGTCGGTACCGATACCAAAATCATGACTTTGATACAGGTTCCTAAACGACACTTTATCCGAATCCAATTTCGTAAAACAAGAAATGACAACCTTACACATCACGGCAGAGATCTTTGTCTTTAGGTTTCAGCTCCGACTTCGCGAGCCCCGTCTCTGTGTGTAACGTTGAGTTTTTCCTGCGTGTCTCCAAAGTGCTCACCATCTACCAGCCAAATCCTGCAATTAAAAACCAATAAAGTGGCTGGTAGATTTGCCTCACTCGCCAGACTCCCCAAAAAAAAACCAACGATAATCTATTGAGTGGCTGGAAACATTTGAGCGTTCCCTAGCCATTTGGCTGGTGGACCCTGCGTGTAACGTTAGACAGCCAATCAAAAACATCGTTAGATCTCGGTAGAAGCATGCTGCGTGCTGATTGGCTCACTGGCGCTGATGAGATTTACTTGGTATTGAATGACGAGGCATTTTTCCAAACTCAATACTTTACAGGCAATTCGGCAGGTGCCTAAAAAGTATTGAATTTGGTACCCAGCCCTAGATAAAATATGGATATATATCGCCCAGCCCTAGTGTGTGTGTGTGTGTGTGTGTGTGTGTGTGTGAGTGTGCGTGCGTGTTTTAGCTAGCTAGCTACTGCTCGGCTTTAACGCTGGCCCTCCGTGTCGTCCACGGAGCGTTTCCTGGCGAACAGGTGTGTGGGGTCTCGGCTTTTGAAGCCCGGCTGGATGTTGAACACGGGCATGTTCCTCCAGCTGGACGGGTTGTTGTAGGCGGCCGAGCCGGAGTTGCTGGCGCACGGCTTGTTCTGCACCAGCTGGAGGAAGGTCTCCATGTCGGGTCCCAGCCTCGCCATGAGGCCCGTCCTCACCGCCGCCACCGTCTCCGCGTCGCACGCCTGCAGCGCCTGCAGCAGAGTGCTGTAGTACCTGGACCACGGAGCACACAGCAAGTCAGGGACAACATGTGCAGAGTAGCTAATGCCTACCGTACACCGCAAGACTCTGAAAAGACTTAAAAGCGGCAAAAAATGCCAATAATGTCCAAAAAGAAGGGTGAAAAACATCAAAATAGCGTCCAGGGGTCACCAACCTTTTTGAAAACTGAGAGCTACTTCATGGGTATTGAGTCATACGAAGGGCTACCAGTTTGATACACTCTTCGGAAATAACAAACGGGCTCAGTTTGCCTTTAGTTATATATGATTATTAATGATTACTGACGCTCATCTATGTGGAGACACTGATCATGTGAGTGATTTCTCACAATAATTATCAACAATGCCTTAACAAGGTGGGAAACAGATAATATCAATGTTCAATTTTCATTTCATTTCACTCACACAGCAGGTCAGGGATTTTAAGAAGGCGTTTGATACAGTGAATCATAATGTTTTGTTATCCAAACTGTCAAAGATTAATTTCTCTCCCGATGCTCTGACATGGATGGAGTCTTATTTTTATTATTATTGATAGATGCTCTTCCTTTGCTAACTGCACTACTGGGGTCCCTCAGGGATCTATTTTAGGACCAATTTTATTTAGTTTATATATTAATGACCTGCCATTGATTTGCCCAGAAGTCCACATCCAAATGTACGCAGATGATACAGTTACAGTATCTATACCCAAAAACTAGAGAACAAGCTTAAAAAACTTACTGCAGTTCTAAACAAAGTATCAGACTGGTTAACTCTGTTGTCTTACTCTTAATGTAAGCAAAAAAGTGGGCATATGTATTTCTCTAAAAAGTCTCTAAAATACAAAACATGTGCAGAGTATCTAATGCCTACCGTACCTGCAAGACTATGAAAAGACTTAACAACGGCAACAACTTAGAAAAAGTGGCAAAAAATGCCAATAATGTCCAAAAAAAGGGTGAAAAACATCACAATAGCGTCCAGTGTTTCCTCTGTTGATTTTGCAGTGGTATCAGAACTAGGGCAGATGCACAATGTTGCCTTTTAAATGATCCTACCGATTACTACCGAGGACCGATTCACGCTAAATCACAAAGGGCCAAATTGCGGTACCTGAGAGAGTTGTTGTTCGGACAGACCTGCCCCCACTGTTAAAAAAAGAAATCATAAAGGAAACACTGGCGTCAGCAACGCCAAAAAAACAAAATACCCAACTGTCTACCATACACTAGAAGACATGAATTATGAAAATTAGTGAAAATAGTAAGGGTCCTAAGTTTGAGTGTCCACAAAAAAAGAACGTCTAATAATCCATAAATGCTGAAAATGTTGAAGAAAAACTCACAAAACCCCTCAAATGTTGCATAGCGTGTGTGTGTATGTGTGTATGTGTGTGTGTGTGTGTGTGTGTCACCTGTTGGGGAAGTGAGTGGGGACCTGCACCACCTCTCCGATGGCATCCGGGTTGGTTCGAGCCACAGTGCAGATGTCCAGACTGGTGTAACACTCTTCTTGCACCTTTTAAAAGAGACAAAAGCTTTTAGTGTCAGGAGGCAGAGAGCAGTGATGTGTGTGTGTGTGTGTGTGTGTGTGTGTGTGTGTGTGTGTGTGTGTGTGTGTTTACAAACCTCTGAGATCATCATCTGGAAGATGTTGCAGCGACGGATAGTTTGGAAAACCTTGGCTGAGATTCCCTGAGAGATGCAGTGCAGACTTTTCTTGACGAACGTTTTACCCTGCGGAGCCACACACACACACACACACACACACACACACACACACACACACACACACACACACACACACACACACACACACACACACACACACACACAGGTGAGATAGAGAGATCGGCAAGTAGAGACAGGTAGATGATGGACAGAACGGCAGATGATAGATGGAGAGACAGAAATAGTGAGACAAAGACAGACAGGTAGATGAATAGATGAGAGACAGACAGACACAGAGAGAAAGACTGAGAGACAGACAAACAGACAGACAGACAGAGAGACAGACTGAGAGACAGACTGAGAAACAGACAGAGAGAGAGACAGACAAACAGACAGAGAGAGAGACAGACAGAGAGACAAACAGAGAGACAGAGAGACAGACTGAGAGAGAGACAGACGGCTAGAGGACGGACAGAATGACAGACAGAGAGACAGACAGAGAGACAGACAGAGAGACAAACAGACAGACAGACAGACAGAGAAACAGACAGACAGACAGAGAGACAGACAGAGAGAGACAGAGAGACAGACGGCCAGAGGACGGACAGAATGACAGACAGAGAAACAGACAGAGAGACAGACAGACAGATGACGGACAGACAGACAGACAGACAGACAGAGAGACAGACAGACAGACAGACACAGAGAGAAAGACAGACAGATGGCTAGAGGATGGACAGAATGACTGACAGGCAGACAGACAGGCAGACAGACAGACAGACTCACCTCTGTGTTGAAGGTAGCAGCGGAGTTCAGGAAGTGTTCACAGAGTTCGTGCATCCCGTCGGTGTCGCAGGTGGAGTTCTCCAGACAGGAGAAGAATCCACAGCCCACGGTGACAGCTCCGTTAATACATCTGGCCACATCAGCTGCACACACACACACACACACACACACACACACACACACACACACACACACACACACAGCGAGAGAGACAGGTTTACACACACGCATAATAAGTAGGCTACTTCTACTTTTTGTACTTGAGTTTGGGTTAACTGTTTGCTGTAGATGGACTCTGCAGGACTGCAGCTCTCTAACTGGAGTATTACTACATCGTGTAATTACTACTTGGAGTTAAAGATCTGAAGACAAAGCAGCAAACTAATACAAACAGGGTGCTCCTTTAAAAACAAAAAAATAAAAAATCAAGCTTAAGGAGAGACGTTTCTGAGTTAATATCATAATAATACGTAATAAATCACCGAAACCAAAAGATGAAACATTGCACGTAAATAGAAAGCGGTGAAGCCGATCCTGTCGGTTTGAACGGAACCGGGACTCACTGGGGCTGTTGGAGGAGAACCGAGCCCGGCGGGGAGCAGCTTCCTCCGGCGGCAGCTGGAAGCACGCGGCGCAGCCGAGTCCGAGGACCAGCAGCAGCAGAGCGGAGCCGGGCAGCATGGTGAGCCTGTCGGGCTGGATGGAGAGGAGGAGGAGGAGGAGGAGGATGATGATGATGATGATGATGATGATGATGATGATGGTTGCTCTGGGTGTCTGTCCGGACTGTGCCGCCTCTCCGGCCGCAGCTGGTATTTATATCCGCTCCGCTTGGAACTGACCAATCAGAGCGCGACATCCGGCCGGGTGCAGGGGGTTAATGGTTTATTCATGGCCTTAAGTTCTCGTAACACATCCACGGTAATTAACCCCCACAGTTAATTGGATGTTTTCCACGAGGTACACGGACTTTCCGAGCAGCAGTGAAGTCACGCGATATTTTTAGACTTTTTGAAAGTGCAAACAGTTTTAAAATAAAGAATCCATAAGGTGAGTAGCCTATTGTAAAATTGGGACACTTTTTTTTAGTTGAAAATTTGAATTCTGGAACAGTTTTCCAAATGTCTGAGACACTTTCTTTCTTTTTTAAGATTGTTTAATTGAGTTTTTTTTTGGCAACATATGAAAAAATTCAAAATCAAAACGTAACAAACAAGCATACACACATACATAGACACACACACACACTCACAGACAGACAAACACGCACACACACACATGCACACAGACGCACACCGACACACACACTCACACAGACGCACACACACACACAAACACGCATACAGACGCACACACACACACACACGTGCACACATACACACTTGTGCACACAGACTCACACAGACACAAGCACACACACATACGTGCACACATGCACACACACACACACACACACACACACACACAGACACAAACACACACAAGCACGCACGCACACAAACACACATGAACACAGACACACACACACACACACATACACACGTGCACACACACACACACACACACACACACATGAACACAGACACACACACACACACAAACACATGCACACAGACGCACACAGACACATAGAATAATTAATAGAAAGTTAACGTGGCCGGGTATGGCTCAGCGGGTAGAGCAGGCGCACATATACTGAGAGGAGAACTCGACGCAGAGGTCCAGGGTTTGAATCCGACCTGTGATGATTTCCTGCATGTCTTAGCCCCCCCTTCTCTCTTTCACCTCGCTGTCCCGTCCAAAATTAAAGGCGGAAAAGCCCAAAAAATTATCTTAAAAACTGATCTGATTTTGGCCGTTTTTTTTTCTGAAGTTTTTGTCCATTTTTTTGACACTTTTTTCAATGTTTTTGTCGTTGTCGTTATAGTGTTACACTTACTTTTCGGAATTCATGGTCGATAAACCTCGTTGGATTTTTAAATGATACCGAATTTTTAAGTCCAAAACGCTGAAATGATGAATTATTTTGACTAATATTAGAGGAACACATGTTGATGGATAATCCCAGACTCGTGTATGTCGAATCTGAGTCAGAATACTGTTTAGAAACCATTTCACTGCTATAAAATTGAATAAAATAACTCAAAATGTCAATGAAAATATAGTGATCGTTAACTGGACTTGCGAACCTGGAACCATCCGTGTTATTTTCTTGGTAACTTTTTGTAAATATAGACATTTTGATAACTTGATGACGATGCAATCCCAATACAAAACCAATGCCCTTTTAACAGGAGAGACAAAGCAAGTGGGAAAGCATGGCCCAGTAAAGACCAGAGATTGGTATCAGGAGTAGCCTACGTTGTGTTTTTCCTAAAAATAGCAGGACAAGAGGAAACAGGATGCGTCACTTTCTTATTCCAGTCACGTCTCCAGTTGTTCCTGTGATCAGTCGAGTTGAAACAAGCGGATCAGTGATTGGGAACACAGCTTCAGACTGGGGGGGTAAGGGGAGGCTCCCAAGGCTCCCAGGGCTCCAGCCCCGAATGGTTGGTCTTGAAAGAGGCACAATGTGTCAAACTCAAAGGCCCGGGGGAAACTGTTCCTTGATTTCCTAAATTTGGATTATGGCTAAGGAGCTCTTTTTTTTTTTTGATGATTTTTGTAGTAACAAAAATTTGGATTATGGCTAAGGAACTCTTTTTTTGTGCAGATTTGTGGAAAATATGCTACAAAAATGACGAAAAATACTACAAAATTAGTTTGCTTTGTCTGTGTGTGTGTGTGTGTGTATATTTATAAAAAAGTATAAATTAAAATTATTATTATTATTATTTATGTGTTGATAAACAAAAAATGTCATTTGTTGTCAAAAAGTCCATAAAACAATCTTTTTAAAGAGTGTGTGCGTGTGTGTGTGTGTGTGTGTGTGTGTGTCTGTGTGCATGTGTGTATGTGAGTAGCCTATGCTTGTTTGTTACGTTTGTATTTTGTGTTTTGTGTTTAGATTTAGATTTTTTTTTTTTCATATGTTGCCAAAATAAATTCCATATGAGACATTTAAAGATATTTCACTTTTTCAATTAAAGAAAAGCATTTCATTAAACTATACAATAAGTGCAGTGTTGGAGCGTTAGCTTGTATCTAGTGTCAACATCTGGGTCAACATCTGGGTCATTCTACGACAGAAACAGACTGAGTGAATAAGATGAATAACTTTAGTGTAGTCAGTGCTCTGCAGCTGCTGCAGATGTGGAAAACTGTGTGTCTTATCTGTGCCTCGTCATCTGTGATTGGCTATCTGCGTGTCTTATCTGTGATTGGCTATCTGCGTGTCTTATCTCTGATTGGCTGGTGGTGAAATGTGCGAGAGTGGTCAGTGGAGGCGGCCGTGTTTCCATCATGGCCGGAGGAAGCAGTGGACCTCGAAGCGCTCTCTTCCACAGCCTCAGGTCAACACACTGATAAACATCTCCCCCCTCTCTCTCTCGCTCTCCCCCTCTTGTCCTCCTCCCTCTCTCTCTCTCTCTTTCCTCTCCTCTGTCTCCTCCCTCTCTCTCCCCCTTCTCTCTCCCACTCTGTCCTCTCTCTCTCTCTCTCTCCCTCTCTCGCTCTCCCCCTCTCTCCCACTCTGTCCTCTCTCTCTCCCCCCTCTCCCCTCTCTCTCTCTCTCCCCTCTCTCTCGCTCTCTCTCCCCCCTCTCCCTGAATTTTTCTTCTCTCTCCCCTTCTCTCTCCCCCTCTCTCTATCCCCTCCCCCCCTCCTCTCTCCCTACTAACAACGCCGTTTGGCCTCCGTTGACTTATATTACCTTGCGATTGTGTTTGAATTTACTCCGTGGAGAGTAGTATGAAAGAACAAAAATTTGCGTAGGGAGGTTGGTCGGGATGGAGGATGGGTCAAACACAGGACTGTCACCCAGGAGACTGGGGATCAGGTCCCGCTTGTAGTTCTTCTTTTCCTAAACCCAACCAGGTCTTCTTTATCTAAACCCAACCAGTTCTTCTTTTCCTAAACCCAACCAGTTCTTCTTTTCCTAAACCCAACCCGCGTGTGACGTTTCCTAAACTCAACCGTAGCTTTCTTGTCGCGATAACACGCCAAGTGGCGTACATTTTATACACACGTATACAGCATAGACATACACGCGGATAGCTCAAAATGCATACAGATAACACGCCACTTGGCTTAAGAAAGTGTATGTATGTTTACAAGAAGTCATGATGTCATGTTGAGCCTTGAGGTTTTATTCTTTAATACAAAGAAAGCAAACAAAACATTTTACAACTAAGAGAAATAATTACAACCAATTCTTCTGAAGCACTGAATATCTGCTCATTGACAGAGTTTCATAGTTTATTAAAGTGGTTTTATTTTCTTTGACTGTAGTAGATGATAGTGAAACATATCTGAAATCATTTTGTCTCTCTGTGTATTTAAGCAGAACAGAGTTTGAACCATTTTCAAACTGAATTATACAATAAAAAGAGACGGAAACAGGGTCCCAAAATGGGAAACTAAGCCAAAATGTATTTCCAGTGCAAAATTATTGAAATACTCTTTAAAAACAAATACGGTAATAATAATAAAAACTGTCGACAACAATTCAAGTGCTGAGGAAACATAAAACACACAAACGGACATTTTTCAAGGAGTAAAACAACCTTTTGGCTTTCATTACAATTCATAAGAAATAAAAAAGTTATATGGCTTCACTTCATCTTTCTGAAGAAGCTCGGTTTCCTTTTGTTCCGTCAGCTTTCAGACCAACACGTTCTCACTCCCATCGCGTCAAATACGGATGCTTGGTTATGTGCCTTTGGCGTTTTTTATTCACGCTAAAAGTCTCCTTCAGCATCTGGACTCTTGGCGTCCTTTAGCGTTTGTTATTCATGCTAAAAGTGAGTCCTTTAGCGTTTGTTATTCATGCTAAAAGTGCGTCCTTTGGCATTTTTTATTCATGCTTAAAGTGAGTCCTTTAGCGTTTGTTATTCATGCTAAAAGTGCTTCCTTTGGCATTTTTTATTCATGCTTAAAGTGAGTCCTTTAGCGTTTGTTATTCATGCTAAAAGTGAGTCCTTTGGCGTTTGTTACTAATGCTAAAAGTGAGTCCTTTGGCGTTTGTTATTCATGCTTAAAGTGAGTCCTTTAGCGTTTGTTATTCATGCTAAAAGTGAGTCCTTTAGCGTTTGTTATTCATGCTAAAAGTGAGTCCTTTAGCGTTTGTTATTCATGCTAAAAGTGAGTCCTTTGGCGTTTGTTATTCATGCTAAAAGTGAGTCCTTTAGCGTTTGTTATTCATGCTAAAAGTGAGTCCTTTAGCGTTTGTTATTCATGCTAAAAGTGAGTCCTTTAGCGTTTGTTATTCATGCTAAAAGTGCGTCCTTTGGCATTTTTTATTCATGCTTAAAGTGAGTCCTTTAGCGTTTGTTATTCATGCTAAAAGTGCTTCCTTTGGCATTTTTTATTCATGCTTAAAGTGAGTCCTTTAGCGTTTGTTATTCATGCTAAAAGTGAGTCCTTTGGCGTTTGTTACTAATGCTAAAAGTGAGTCCTTTAGCGTTTGTTATTCATGCTAAAAGTGAGTCCTTTGGCGTTTGTTATTCATGCTTAAAGTGAGTCCTTTAGCGTTTGTTATTCATGCTAAAAGTGAGTCCTTTGGCGTTTGTTACTAATGCTAAAAGTGAGTCCTTTAGCGTTTGTTATTCAAGCTAAAAGTGAGTCCTTTAGCGTTTGTTATTCATGCTAAAAGTGAGTCCTTTAGCGTTTGTTATTCATGCTAAAAGTGAGTCCTTTGGCGTTTGTTATTCATGCTAAAAGTGAGTCCTTAAGTGAGTCCTTTGGCGTTTGTTATTCATGCTAAAAGTGAGTCCTTTGGCGTTTGTTATTCATGCTAAAAGTGAGTCCTTTAGCGTTTGTTATTCATGCTAAAAGTGCGTCCTTTGGCATTTTTTATTCATGCCTAAAGTGAGTCCTTTAGCGTTTGTTATTCATGCTAAAAGTGCTTCCTTTGGCATTTTTTATTCATGCTTAAAGTGAGTCCTTTAGCGTTTGTTATTCATGCTAAAAGTGAGTCCTTTGGCGTTTGTTACTAATGCTAAAAGTGAGTCCTTTAGCGTTTGTTATTCATGCTAAAAGTGAGTCCTTTAGCGTTTGTTATTCATGCTAAAAGTGCGTCCTTTGGCGTTTGTTACTAATGCTAAAAGTGAGTCTTTTAGCGTTTGTTATTCATGCTAAAAGTGAGTCCTTTAGCGTTTGTTATTCATGCTAAAAGTGAGTCCTTTAGCGTTTGTTATTCATGCTAAAAGTGCGTCCTTTGGCATTTGTTATTCATGCCTAATCAGCATCTTGATATGCCACACCTGTGAGGTGGATGGATTATCTCGGCAAAGGAGAAGTGCTCACTAACACAGAATTAGACAGATTTGTGAACAATATTTGAGAGAAAAAGGCCTTTTGTGTGTGTGTGTATATATATATATATATATATATATATATATATATATATATATATATATATATACTGTATATGGGCCCGAATCTGCCTTTGGGCATATCATAGTGGGGGTCCTCCCCCAGGGATGTTTTGAGCATCAACAATTTCATTTTCTGCATTTGGATACACTTTTATGCATCAATTTACGGTGGAAATGTCTTTATTTAGCCTATGCGAAGAAAAAAACACCGAAGATAATTCAAAATATATACAAATATAATGGAACATTTGTTGTTGCATGTCATTGGGCATTTTTAAGTGGGTATAAGTAAATCCTGGAGCTTTCTTAGTGGGTATACTGCGTTGGTGGATGGGTCAAACCAGTGGTGTAGATTACACCACTGGTTTGACCCATCCACCAACCCAACCAGCCTCCCTAAGCAGCATTTTGGTCTTTCATACTACTCTCTACCGTTGTCTCTCTTCATACTACGCCATCTTACAGCGCTGCTGTTGAGCTGCTGCTCTGCCCGGTGGCGGAATTACATAATCCTACTATAGCCACGCCAAGACCCTCCCTTCAATAGCAGCTTGATTGGTTGGGGTTAGGCATTGACCTCGAGTGGTTAGGGTTAGGATAGCTGATTGGTCAGGGGATAGGACCTGAACAAATCGGATTATGTTACCTTGCGTAAGCATGGACGCCTGGCCAATAGTAGTGTGTTAAGGGCGGGTCTTGGCGTGGCCACAGTAGGATTCGTAAATTCGCTGCCCGGTGCGTTCCATACAGACGCTAAAGGGGGATTTTTGCGTTGAGCCACTGACCAAGAGTCAGTATTTGAGTTGGGAGTGAGAAGGGGTTGTTCAGACGATCATTACGTCCTGCTAAAACTCCAGGTCCCAACCAGACTCTTCATCAGAAGGAGGCTCTTCTGCGTCCTCTGGGAAATAGTCAAAGTTGCTGTTGTCCAACGGCCCGGCCAACTGGTGGAACAAACAGGAAGTCAACGCCAGAGGTGGAAAGTAATGAATCACACTCACTCACATTACTGCAATTGCGTAGTTTTTTTTTGTGTAGCCTACTTTTACTTTTTAAAAGTAGTTTTGAAAATCAGGCCTGTGAGAATAACTCACAAGAACACTGCTAATAATTGACTTAAGAGTAAAAAAAATTCTTGGCTTTAAAGTTAGTTATCAATATCTCAGTCGTAATTTACGTTACGTGTAGGACTAAATCTTATAGAGATGATTCACGACATGCTGTGCCACAAACAGGATTTGGGATGACAACATAGGCATGGACCAATCACGAGTAGATGTCCTTATTTAAGAATATTCTCAGACAAATTCACATTAAATAGTAAAATTCCTAATAGGAGTTAACATTTAACAGATATTTGATAGTAAAGAATTTTCAAGAGCATGCATTATGATATACTGTACTTTGGAAATGAAAGATAAACACTTTTTCCACTATGTCTTTATTACAAATTTTAAGCCGGTGAGCTGTTAACTGACCTGCCTATACTGTATATAGCCTAGACCACTGGTTCTCAAGCTTTTTTCAAAAATGTTCCACCTTTGAACAGTATGTTTAAGCCATGTACCCCCTAACCAGCGCGAATAATGTTTGGTAGAAAAGAAAAAGTCTCTATAAAGAGGAAGAATACAGCGATGTCAGAGATAGATTTACTAAACAACAGCTTTGTAACTGAAAAACATTTAAATGCTGATGAAAAAAGGCAACAAAACTTTTTTTTTAAAATGACAAAACCTTGGAAAAAGACGGCAGAAAGACGGAAGTAAAGGCAAGAATAGGTCAAAAATAGTAACAAAATCTTTGAAAAAAGAGACACAGTAGAAAGAAGGAAAGGAGTAAGGCAACATTAGGACGACAAAAGTGACAAACTTCGAAAAGTGACAAAAACTTAGAAAAAGAAGAAAGGCAAGAATAGGTCAAAAACAGCCATAAAACTTTCAATAAAAAAAATGAGAAACTTCAAAATCAGCGACAAAAACTTAAAAAAAAGCGACAAACTTGGATAAAAAAAGACAGTGGAAGGAAGGAAGGAAGGAAGGAAGGAAGGAAGGAAGAGATCCAAAGAAGGCAACAAAAACGTCACATTTTTGGTAGAAAAAAAGTCTAAATAAAGAGGTACAATGGTTCAGTACAACAGCCTTCAAAATGCAGAAGGATTTTAGTGGAAAAACAATATAAGAGAGACTGAAGGATACCCACGGTGGGCGTGAACGGAGAGGCCACGGTTCCCTGGCGGAGGCCGTCCCAGTTGAAGCCTTCAAACCACCTGAAGGACAAAGACGTGTTGCCATGAGAACAGTATCTGCAGGAAGCACTCACAGTGAAGTCCATAGAAATGAAACCGATAGAAAGGCCATTTCCATTCAAATCAACGTAGCAGAATGGTCAGAGCAGCAGCCATGGTAACGTATACACTTCCGATAATAAGCCGAAGAAATATTCAGATCCTTTTAGTTCAGTAAAAGTAAAGTAAGTAAGTAAAGTAAAGTAAAAAAGTAAAAGTCCTGCATTGAAAATGTTACTTATGCAAAAGTATGTTAACTATCGTACATATTAAAAAGTAAAGAAAAATCCTCACATTTTAATTCATAATAAAACATCAACGTGTGTTTTGGGTGCAGGAATCTTACTGTGTAAAGTACCTAGTAACTAAAGCTGTAACAGATGAATGTAGAGGAGTAACTAAAGTAACTAGTAACTAAAGCTGTAACAGATGAATGTAGAGGAGTAACTAAAGTAACTAGTAACTAAAGCTGTAACAGATGAATGTAGAGGAGTAACTAAAGTAACTAGTAACTAAAGCTGTAACAGATGAATGTAGCGGAGTAACTAAAGTAACTAGTAACTAAAGCTGTAACAGATGAATGTAGAGGAGTAACTAAAGTAACTAGTAACTAAAGCTGGAACAGATGAATGTAGAGGAGTAACTAAAGTAACTAGTAACTAAAGCTGGAACAGATGAATGTAGAGGAGTAACTAAAGTAACTAGTAACTAAACTGTAACAGATAGTAACGGAGTAAAAGTAACTAGTAACTAAAGCTGTAACAGATGAATGTAGAGGAGTAACTAAAGTAACTAGTAACTAAAGCTGTAACAGATGAATGTAGCGGAGTAACTAAAGTAACTAGTAACTAAAGCTGGAACAGATGAATGTAGAGGAGTAACTAAAGTAACTTGTAACTAAAGCTGTAACAGATGAATGTAGAGGAGTAACTAAAGTAACTAGTAACTAAAGCTGGAACAGATGAATGTAGAGGAGTAACTAAAGTAACTAGTAACTAAAGCTGGAACAGATGAATGTAGTGGAGTAAAAAGTACAATATTTCTCTCAGAAATGTAGCGGAGTAGAAGTAGAAAGTGGCATGAAAAGAAAAGATTCAAGTAAAGTACAAGTACCTCAACATTTGTACTTGAGTACAGTACTGGAGTAAATGTACTTAGTTATATTCCATCACTGCCCATGACCATAAACAGCTTTACTTTCTCACTTGTGTTTCTGGATGTCCTTCACTCCGTTTTTCTGATTCCCCAGCCTCTCTGAAGGATTGTCCCTGAGAGAACATAGATTGTAACATAGGCTTAGAGTTTGGGGGATGCAGGGGATATGTGTCACCCCTCCCCCCAATAGAAGATGTTGTCCCCCATGAAAAAATATGAAAGACAACCCACTCCCTAAAGGAAAGATTTAACAAAAAATGAATATTCAAATCCCAACATTAAAAAATCTAATACCTAGCCAATTAACGAATATGCATATAGTCAGATATTCGGAACCTGCCCTACTTCTTACCAGTAAAGATGTGTTTTCAAAACCTATGCCCTTGGATGGGTAAGATGTTTTAAAAGAAAAAAGCAGCCCTCTGTTTGACTTAAGGTGCTGACACACCAAGGAGATAATCGGCCGTCTGACAGTCTGGCGAGGTCGGTGACTCGAGTCTGTTCGGTGTGTCCCGTGCCGTCGGCCTTCATGTGTTCAGTCGGAGGGGGGGGGCAGTTGGGACTCACCGGAAATGGGGAGCAGAATGAGGTGACTAGAGGCTCTCAAAATCTGACGAAAATCTTTTAAACTGACCTTTGTCGATCTGAAATGAAGACAGATTCAGCAACTGCATCACGGCCTATTTCTCTCTTGAAAAGGACTCTGATGAAGAATTTAACTATACATCGAAACGTTAGTCACTGTTATGCACCTTAAGAAATAAAATCAAGTAGAAGACATCCGTGTTGCACCGGCAATTTTTTGCTATTTGTGCTGTTGTGTCCTGCCTTGGTTGCACCGGGTTGTTGTGGTCTGCAGAAGGGCAGAGAACTCCCCCTTTTTTTCTATGTTTCGGTGAACTATTTTAGTCCAATACGAGATCGTATTCTGAACGAGACGCCATGACAGTCTGGCTTTGAATTCCCGGAGAAAACAAACCCACGTGATGCGTTCATCCAATCAGCTGCCGGGGGCAACAATACAGAGTAGCGCCACCTGCCGCTATGGAGACTTATTACGTTTCTCAAGTCGGGGTCGCCTCAGTGTGTCCCGGGGCAGTTTTTTTTGGACCTCGGGGACCCAACTGATCATCTCAACCGGCTTTTCTGCCGACGGTTGGCCGTCTGGTTGGTGTGTAAGCAGCTTTAGTCGGAGCACTACCAACCTGCAGAGTCGTTTGATAAGGTTAGCGGCACTCTTGGTGATCTTCTTGGGAAACTCGATCATGTCGATGCCTCTCAGGATGACGTTGTATGTCTTCATGGGATCACAGCCGGAAAAGGGAGGACTGGGAACAGACAGAGGAAACTCGGTTTTATTTATTCATCCCAGACAGGCTGTTGCATGAAGCCTTGGTACATATACAGTAGCTACCTAGGAAAAGTGATGCACTGTAATCTGATTGTATTCAAGGTATTTATTACTGTCAGCAGCACATTGACTGCTGCTGTATAAGAGTGTGAAGATCCTCGTAGGGAGGAGGTAGGGGGGATGTTTGGGTCCTAAAATACAGGGCTTTCAAGCCGGGGAGCAGAGTTCATGTCCTGGAAGAAGTTAAGGAGAAAACACAAGACTTTCACCCAGGAAACAGGTGTTCATGTCCTGGAAGAAGTTAAGGAGAAAACACAAGACTTTCACCCAGGAAACAGGTGTTCATGTCCTGGAAGAAGTTAAGGAGAAAACACAAGACTTTCACCCAGGAAACAGGTGTTCATGTCCTGGAGAAGTTAAGGAGAAAACACAAGACTTTCACCCAGGAAACAGGTGTTCATGTCCTGGAGAAGTTAAGGAGAAAACACAAGACTTTCACCCAGGAAACAGGTGTTCATGTCCTGGAAGAAGTTAAGGAGAAAACACAAGACTTTCACCCAGGAAACAGGTGTTCATGTCCTGGAAGAAGTTAAGGAGAAAACACAAGACTTTCACCCAGGAAACAGGTGTTCATGTCCTGGAAGAAGTTAAGGAGAAAACACAAGACTTTCAACCAGGAAACAGGTGTTAATGTCCTGAAGAAGTTAAGGAGAAAACACAAGACTTTCACCCAGGAAACAGGTGTTAATGTCCTGAAGAAGTTAAGGAGAAAACACAAGACTTTCACCCAGGAAACAGGTGTTCATGTCCTGGAAGAAGTTAAGGAGAAAACACAAGACTTTCACCCAGGAAACAGGTGTTCATGTCCTGGAAGAAGTTAAGGAGAAAACACAAGACTTTCACCCAGGAAACAGGTGTTCATGTCCTGGAAGAAGTTAAGGAGAAAACACAAGACTTTCAACCAGGAAACAGGTGTTAATGTCCTGAAGAAGTTAAGGAGAAAACACAAGACTTTCACCCAGGAAACAGGTGTTAAGGTGTCCTGAAGAAGTTAAGGAAAAAAACACAAGACTTTCACCCAGGAAACAGGTGTTCATGTCCTGGAAGAAGTTAAGGAGAAAACACAAGACTTTCACCCAGGAAACAGGTGTTCATGTCCTGGAAGAAGTTAAGGAGAAATCACAAGACTTTCACCCAGGAAACAGGTGTTCATGTCCTGGAAGAAGTTAAGGAGAAAACACAAGACTTTCAACCAGGAAACAGGTGTTAATGTCCTGAAGAAGTTAAGGAGAAAACACAAGACTTTCACCCAGGAAACAGGTGTTAATGTCCTGAAGAAGTTAAGGAGAAAACACAAGACTTTCAACCAGGAAACAGGTGTTAATGTCCTGAAGAAGTTAAGGAGAAAACATAAGACTTTCACCCAGGAAACAGGTGTTAATGTCCTGAAGAAGTTAAGGAGAAAACACAAGACTTTCACCCAGGAAACAGGTGTTCATGTCCTGGAAGAAGTTAAGGAGAAAACACAAGACTTTCAACCAGGGAACAGGTGTTAATGTCCTGAAGAAGTTAAGGAGAAAACACAAGACTTTCACCCAGGAAACAGGTGTTAATGTCCTGAAGAAGTTAAGGAGAAAACACAAGACTTTCTCCCAGGAAACAGGTGTTAATGTCCTGAAGAAGTTAAGGAGAAAACACAAGACTTTCACCCAGGAAACAGGTGTTCATGTCCTTGAAGAAGTTAAGGAGAAAACACAAGACTTTCACCCAGGAAACAGGTGTTCAGGTCCTGGAAGAAGTTAAGGAGAAAACACAAGACTTTCACCCAGGAAACAGGTGTTCAAGTCCTGGAAGAAGTTAAGGACTAAACACAAGACTTTCACCCAGGAAACAGGTGTTCAGGTCCTGGAAGAAGTTAAGGAGAAAACACAAGACCTTCACCCAGGATAACCTCAGTCTGGGAGAACAGGTTGGTTTCTGAGTCTCGAGGCGAAACATCGTGAAATGGCCATGCGCCCTCAGATGTTTGCTCTGTAAGTTAATCCAAAAGCAGTTATTCTGCGGACATTAATGACGACATGAAACATGATGGCGTACCTGCCACTGAGCAGCTCAAAGACCAGTATTCCCAGAGACCAGCAGTCAGCGGAGCTGTCGTGGCCTTTGTTGAGTATGATCTCCGGGGCAACATACTCGGGAGTCCCACAAAATGTCCACGTCTTCTTACCAAGACCAACTTTCTTAGCAAAGCCAAAGTCCACCTGCGTGCAATGAAACGCACGTTACAAACATTTCCTTTGTTTTAATGATATTTCTATCAGACCCACATTGTTGTTTTATAATCACAGTAAAAATAACGGACATAGCGTCCATTTTGATGCCTCGAGTTTGGCAATTTAGACGTCACCATCTTTTGGGAAATTCTTTTTTAGATAAAATGCAGCTTTAAGGAGCTTCAGCATAGAAACAGAGCGCATTTAAGTTCTGGTCCCACCGGCAAGGAAAACAACTCTCCGTTCTCCGCTGACTTGTATTGCGTGAAGGTTTCCTCCTCGTCAATTTCGTGAAACCTGCCCAAAAGCTGCTGTGTGGTGATAATCACTACCAACAATGTAAAGAACCCAGAACTTTTTGTAAGCTGGAGACCCCAGTGTGTTAGCTTAACTTACCAACATATAGTTAGGCTAAAACTGAAATGTGGATATTTGACTTGGTAACAAAATGCTTGCTGCAAACATAACATCGGACATAACGTTAGCTTAGCGCCTCCCCATTTGCTCACGTCTTTATCCACGTTTGTCTTCATAAAAGCTGAGTTTTTTGGGTCAGCAGCTTATAAAAACGTAAGTTCTGGGTTCTTTACATTGTTGGTAGTGAGTATCACACAACACAGCAGCTCTTAGGCAAGTTACTGTTGTTTGCTAGCAGACGAAATTGACGAGGAGGTAGGGCTGCTTGATTATTGAAAAAAATATAATCGCGATTATTTCGGTCAATATTGAAATCGCGATAATTTAACACAATTACTCGTTGACTTCTGAAAAGATGTTGCAATTATTGAACTTAAAAAACGGTGGAAAAATTTAAATCAACATTAAAAAACACAACTGTGATTGATACTTATATTATACTATACTTGATGAGCTAAATAATTGTTTTTCTCGATTATTCTGTTTTTGTGATCATTGGGAGCCAAAATCATAATCACGATCACATTTCGATTAATTGCACAGCCCTATGAGGAGGCACCTCTCACGCAATACAAGTCAATTTAGAGCGGAGAGTTGTTTCCTCTCCGGAGGGCGTGGCTTTTAGAGTATGACACAAAGCACTCTGCCAGAAGCTTTGTGTGTTATTTTTACAGTCTATGGTTCTAACTATGGTGTCCACACCAGCTTGGCGTATCCTCGGTGGTCCAGGATGATGTTCTCAGGTTTGAGGTCCCTGTAGATGATCCCTTTGGAGTGCAGGAAAGCCAGAGCCTCAACCACACACCCGGTGTAGAAGCGAGTGACGCCATCGTCAAACGATCCCCTGCAACAGAGAACAAAGGCTGACGCTGGCGGTCCCACCACGGCCTCTCAGAGTCGAACACTTAAACAACAAGCAGTCCCACACCTGTCTCGCAGCAGCGTCCACAGTTCTCCTCCGAGGCACGCCTCCAGCAGCATGTACAGATATTTGGAGGTTCTGAAAGTCCGATACAACCTGCAACAAATACAAAGCCTGTGTGTCTCACAATGCACGCACTTCACTTGTGTAAATTGCTGCTCACTCTGCATCTATGTCTTCAGCCACATTTCCTCTACTCCCAAGGTCCTTTATTGCCATTTTCCATTCATCCACCAAATTCCCTCGGATAAGTGTATAAATAATGCGTAAGTAATTGCGTAAATAAATAAGTGTGTAAATAAATGCATAAAAAGATGCGCAAGTAATTTCGTAAGTATATAAGTGTTTAAATAACAGGCCCTCCAGAAAAACACCATTATGCGATCACATAATTCAACGCATAATCAGCCAGAGTTCGCATATTTATGCGGGGGCCGCATTTGTTCAAATACGCCGCACTTTCGCCGCATAAATTTCCGATTTCCACGCAAAATATGCGGGGCTTGCATGATTTCATAATCCACCGCATTTAAAAAAAGTCCCTTAATATATCTCAGCAGAAAGTTAAAAAATGTTGCGTTTACTTCACACAAGAGCAGCCATTTTCCCCTGTTGCCGTGGGAACGTTATGAAGTGACGTAATTGCGTCATCGAATCACTTTTTTTTCTCTTTTTCATCAAACCGCAGTTTTTGCAAGTTCCCGCAATTTCATCGCATAAAATTGCATAAATATCCGGCATATTCTATCGCATTTTTTAAGAAAACGTGCCGCATAATCAAGGATTTTTGCCCGCAACTTCACAAAAAGATTTTCTGGAAAGACTGAAATGTAAATGTGTAAATAAGTGTGTAAGTAATTTCGTAAGTAAAATATGGCTATAAATAAGTGCGTAAGTAAGTGTGTAAATAAGTGCATTTTTTCTGTTATTTAAATGTACAATATGTAACTTTCTGCCGCTAGGGGTCTCTCAACCAAAACAATGGATGGTAAAACTGGACTTTTGATGACGTTGGGAAGTTGCGTGGAATTATGGGAGTTTTTAGTGTTAAACACCTTCGCTGCCGGTTAGAATGCATCAGTTCATGGACGAGTTTACCCATTCAAGTTTATTCACGTTATGTTTAGTAACGTTTATTCATGTTATTGTAATAAAATAGCTGCAGTTTCCCCAACATAATTACGTTTTTCTTGATTAGATTTTTATTTGTAGCTGACCAGTTAGCTAGTGAGCCAGCAAGCTAACAGTAGCCAGCAGCTAAAACACAAAATATTTCACATATCAATGTCACCTTTTGGATGGTTTCAACACCGGGGCGGACAGGGTTTGTTGTAACGCTAACTAGCTACTAAACAAGGCTGAGAGACGGGTGTGAGTGGGGATTGTCGGGGAAATCTCCGCGATAGCGAGCCAGGACGATCGATGCCTGTTGTGCAGCAGCAGAACATCTCCCAGCTGCCCGGAATTATCTCCCCTTCACTTTTCAGTAATCTTAACTTTTCGTTTTGGTGCTTAACCCACCTTTTGTCGGGTTAATTTAGCTAACCGTAAAGACAGCTAAATGCGAAGGGGGGAGAAATTCGGCAGGGAGGAGCTTTTCGGCACATACACCGGTAGCGCTACGGATTTGTAGCTACCGCTATGGACGGCCGCTGTTGTGACTCGGTGCTGGGTCTGATATGGTCTGTTTCCCGACGTTTAATTAAACTGACGTTAGCGTCGTAAGCGCCAGGCACTGGAGATAAGTTCTGGCCGGGGGTTTCTGTAATGGAAGTAGCTGGCTGATAGCGGACTGGGGGCTAACGATAACTAGCTAGCTATATGTACCGGGGTCAGCTGTCATCCCGACTGAGTCTCTCTGCGCCGTGGGAGTGAGGCAGACAGACTGGGGTGTGCTAGCTGGTTAAATTAGCATTAGATTAATCGTCTATCTATACAGCTAACATTAACGTTACTAGTAAAGTTATTCGTGGGTTACCTCAGTCCTGTTAGCTGTGGTCGAAACAGTCATACTAAAAATAACTTTATTAGTGTGTTGAACGATGTTGTAACCTCATAATGTTACCCACAAAGCATTAGCATCAACGTTAGCACATTGTAGTAACGTTAAGCTGGTATCGATATTGAACTTACAAAATAGATAAGGTCTCTGTTGTATTACTGTGATAAAAAGTGGGATGTAATTAGTCACAAAATTATGCCGTATGGCAAAAAAAAAAGCAGGATTACGGTTACAAGTATTTTTTTTTCTGTGAAATTGTATGATTTACAATTACTCCTGAACATATCATCTTGGTGCCAGTGTTCTGACGGAAGTTATAGTAACTGGAGGATGAAAGGTATATGACGCCACTGACGGGCGACTAAAGGAAACGCGCCACGTCTGAAAATAAAATAACAGATTTCTCTGGGTTTGACATTTGGTGGAAACATTTGGGATAGTGTAAGAACACAACTCATAAAAATATATAACATAGGTATGGTCATTTTTAGACATTTTAAAGCAGAAATGTTACATATGGTACCTTTAACTGTATTTTTATGGCGCCCCATCTGCTGAATATTGTACAGTGCAAGGTAAAGTCTAGGGTGACCTAGGGTCAACTCTTGCCACCACTTAGATCCTCTAAAGTGTGACATGCTCTGAAAACATTCTCAGCAACATAAGAGGCAGTGTGACCTGATGATGAAAGGACTGTGAGCCTCCATCATGATGCGGCGCTCGGACAAGATGTGGCCCTGCTGGCTGGTGTCCATGATGTGACGTTTCTTCAACACTTTCAGGGCAAACGATCGGTTGGGATCATTCTTTAGTTGGACCTGAAACACAGAACGCTCAGTACAGACAAGAATGGCACGTAACTATATGTACTATACAGAAAAGGGCTGCAACTAACGATTAATTTCTCGGTTAATCGATTTATCGCTTGGTCTATTAAATGTCAGAAAACTGTGAAAAATATCCATCCAAGTTTCGCAAAGTCCAAGCTCTTTAAAGGGTAAATATCGTTTTTTTTCACCCTTGAACCTATGTTCCTATGTTTTTTGTGTATAAATGACTGATGGGAACAACAATCTCTGACATTGGTCCAGTATTAAGCGAGATCGCTGCAGTCGGCAGCAGAGAAACAAGCTACAAGTTAATAGGGCAATTGCGCAGCTTGTATTTACCTTCACAAAAGTTCTTGTTTAGCCACTGACCGACTCAAGCAAGACTTGAAAAAAGCAAGAAAAACTCCTTTAAAGGTCCTATGACATTTTTGGTTGCTTGTTGCTTTTTGGATTCTTTTATATAGGCCTTAGTGGTCCCCTAATACTGTATCTGAAGTCTCTTTTATATAGACCTTAGTGGTCCCCTAATACTGTATCTGAAGTCTCTTTATATAGACCTTAGTGGTCCCCTAATACTGTATCTGAAGTCTCTTTTATATAGACCTTAGTGGTCCCCTAATACTGTATCTGAAGTCTCTTTTATATAGACCTTAGTGGTCCCCTAATACTGTATCTGAAGTCTCTTTCGCTTGTTTGAAAGCCATGATGTCTCTCTCTCTCTCTCTCTCTCTCTCTCATGGGTGGGCTAAATTCTCTGGGCGGGCAAAGCAGAGAAAGGGGAGGTAACCTTTCCCCTTATGATGTCATAAGGAGAAGATTCCTGATTGGTCCATCTGAGCTTTCATTTTCTCAAAGGCAGAGCAGGATACCCAGGGCTCGGTTTACACCTATCACCATTTTTAGCCACTGGGGGACCATAGGCAGGCTGGGGGGACTCATATTAATGTTAAAAACCCTCTTAAAGTGAAATGTTCACGCCATGGGCCCTCACCAGCTCCACGCGGCTGAAGCCTCCTATCCCCAGAGTGCAGATGATGTTGAAATCACTGAGAGACACTCGGGAGAAAAAATCCGCCTCTGCCTGCACACTGCGGAGAACAGCAGAGGACACAATGACAAGGAGAAAGACATTAAATGAAGGCGAGACAGGACACCAGAGGAACGGCACTATAAAATCAGCTATCTCTGTTTTCAACTTTGTGACGATGCATTTTTCCAGCTGGTCCAACAGGCTTTTGAAAGACTTTATTTAGCTTTAAGATGAGAATCTTCTCAAGTTATTTCACCAGAGACATTCTAAGCAAAAATCATTACTCGGTTACTGGAGATACTCCACAGACCTTTTCGTGTTTCACATTTCATGCTTGATTACATAGTTGGATTTTGGGGTAAACTATCCCTTTATTTGTGGTCCATAGAGGATCATTTCTGAGGTAAAAAAAATTGTGATGTCAACTTATAAAATGTGAATATTTTCTAGTTCCTTCACTCCTAAACTGAATATCTTTAAGTTGTGGACAATACAAGACATTTGAGGACGTCGTCTTGGGCTTTGCTGTCATTCCCCTCCTGTCCAGCAGATGTCCTCGGACTTTTCCTCATCCCAGTTAGACTTCCACGTCCACCTGCTCACCTGTTTCCACTTTCCTTCATCAATCCTGCAGTATTTAACCTGTAATCCATCCCTACTCTGTAACCTGTACACTGCAGCTTTCACCTGCCCTGATTGCCTGTGGATTCCACTTCTCTTTGTAAGTGTCTTTACCTCTTTCATAAATCCCTGAACTGAGCTGAGCCGGTAGAGGTTATCAAATCCATTTAGCGAAATACAAAGTGAAATGTACTGAAGTATAAAGTAGCACAACATAAAAAAAAAATGCTCAAAGTAAAGTATTAGGATAGCAGATCGGTCAGGGGATAGGACCAGAACAAATGGGGTTACGTTACGGGGAATTTTGGACACTAAACTGCACGTATACCCAAGTAAGTACTTGTAGTCAGCTACTTTCCACTAATGTGGTTAACTGAGATGAGTAAAATAGCCAGAACGGAGCAGCATATTCCATGGGCAAATAAGCGAGTAAGTAAAGTTTACTGATAAAGCACCTTTCACGGATAAACATCACAAAAGTGCTTCACAATAAAAATGAGATACAATAAATATAAAGACATCACAATGCAAGGAAAGACACAGATACATAAAATCCCTATAGTCTAAAAAGGGCTCCAGAGCTGAAAAGGAAACATTTATGAAGTTGTATTAGTGTCCGTGACCTTCTACTGTAGCGGTTACATAAACCCTTAAATACATAACCACAATATTCTTAAAAAAATAAAAATAAAATACAAATATATAGGCATATATATATTATGAAGAAACTCACTTTGCCTTGACCTCGTCACTGTCGTACTGCTTGTTGTTGACGTCGTCCAGTCCTCCAATCAGCTGCTTGAACAGCCTGGGACACAAAGATGTCTTTTTAAGTTCACGGTTGACAAATGGCAATTTTATTCATAAATATTCACAAATCCATTCACCTTTCATTACACGTAAACTCAAAGTACTTTACATCAAAAGGCAAAATATGAAAATATATAAGCATAAACATGAGAACAAAGCAAAGGAATACAGTATCATCGTCAACATAAGACAAAAAAGAACAAAAAAACTAAGTGGGACCGTACAGACACACACACACACAAAATAATGAATCAAATGCACTGAAAGAATAGTAGAGTTTTGAATGGGGACACAGTTGCGATGGAGCTCACTCACTCTCGGTCAATGACCAGGCAGGTAACGTCTCCCACAGCTGTGACGCTGGCGGTACGAACATCCTCACTGCACACAGGAAACAGGAAACAGGAATCAGACGTGCAGGCATAGTGTGTGTATGACTGGGGGACAAAAGCTGCATCTCATGTCTCTTATTTGATAGCTCCTCGATCCTCTGCCGAACCGGAAGGAAGGATTATGGAGGAGGGATCATGGAGGAGCTATAGCCGAGGATGCAGAGAGCAGCTTTCCCGGGAAGCCGTGCAGCTGAAGGAGTCGCTAACTCCGCCCAAACAGCTGACGGATTCATGAGAAGCACCTGAAGTACTCCGATCATTTACTGCAGTAAAAGTGAAAAGCCCTGCATACTGTCAGCTTAACACTTTAGGCATGTGAACAAGTGTGTGTGTGTGTGTGTGTGTGTGTGTGAATCAGAATCAGAATATCTTTATTGTCAATGTAACATACAACGAAATGAAGTGCAGTCCTCGTCAGTGCCAAACATCTATGAGGTAATATATATACCATAATAAATAATAAATACATAGTAAAAAAAAGCTACTACTGCAAACATATTATATTAATGCTAAAAACACATGGGAGACACACTCATACAGGCATCCACATTTAAAAATTGCACTTAGCCCTATTGAGGTAGATTAGTGGTAGGAACTATACTTTAGTTACTTTGTGTGTGTGTGTGTGTTCACCCTTTCAGAGCCTGCTCTCCAAACCAGTCTCCTTTAGCGAGTGTCTTCACGATCACCTGCTCGTCCCCAGGTGAGTCCTGCTGAGAGACTTTCACCTGTCGACATCACACAACACAATGTGTATTTATTAGACTGAACGCTCTGCACGCTGTTGCTTTGTGATCTGCTTGGACACGTGACACAGACACAACCAATATCACTTCATCCTTTTTGCCCAATGTTCATTTGTACATGTTTGTCTTCTAGATTTGATTTCCCAGCTGCATGTCAGATCTCACATGCACAGCACTTTTTCAGCATGGTTCGGGTTTTGTTAAAAAGTGAGATCCTTTCTGTTTAACATGAAACAGCCCAGAAAGCACCATCACAAAACTCACCAGACTCCATATAAATAATCAGGACTTTTATCATTGTAAAACACACTTCATTCAAAGTGGACAGAAACAAAATAAAACTACCAAAAGCCATCTTGGTTCATCTTTCCACTGTTCCAACAATCACCACTCTGGTTTGGTTGAAATAAACCCTTAATTCACCCATTTACATGTGGAGATATGCTGGCTCTATACACACTAAAAGTCCTGATTATTTACATGGAGTCTGGTGGAGATATGCTGGCTCTATACACGCTAAAAGTCCTGATTATTTACATGGAGTCTGGTGGAGATATGCTGGCTCTATACACGCTAAAAGTCCTGATTATTTACATGGAGTCTGGTGGAGATATGCTGGCTCTATACACGCTAAAAGTCCTGATTATTTACATGGAGTCTGGTGGAGTTTGGTGATGGTGATTTCGGGGCTGTTTCATGTTAAACTAAAAGGATCTTACTCTTTAACTAAAAGGTCTATCTCTGTAGGGATCCTTTCATAATGATGTCAGACACTTTGAATAATAATCTGAGCCTGTCAGCGGCAGAAACAGAACTTTTAGTGGACGCTCAATACTGGACCAATTTCAGAGATGGTTGTTACCATCAGTATCTCTCTCTGTTAATGTCTCTCTTTTCACCTCCTAATAAATCTACCATCCTTCTCCCTCACCTGTCCTTCGCTGATGATGAAGAATGTGTCTCCGGTGGCTCCCTGACGGATAATGTAATCACAGTCGCTGTAATGAGTCTGGGAGAGGGAGGGGGGAGGGAGAAGGGAGGGAGAGAGAGAGAGAGAGAGAGAGAGAGAGAGAGAGAGAGAGAGAGAGAGAGAGAGAGAGAGAGAGAGAGAGAGAGAGAGGAGAGAGAAGAGACAGAGGACAGAGAGAGAGAGAGGACAGAGAGAGAGGGAGAGAGAGACAGAGCGAGACAGAGAGAGAGCGCGAGACATAGAGACATAGAGAGAGAGAGACAGAGAGAGAGCAAGACAGAGAGAGGGAGAGAGAGGGAGAGAGAGACAGAGACAGAACGAGACAGAGAGAGAGAGAGAGAGAGAGAGAGAGAGAGAGACAGAGAGAGAGAGAGAGAGAGAGAGAGAGAGAGAGAGAGAGAGAGAGAGAGAGAGAGAGACAGAGAGAGAGAGACAGAGAGAGAGAGATGTGAATCATGTGTTTACCTCAGATCAGTGAACACATGATTTCTAACCATTTGTATATGTCGGATGAAGAAACAGTAACAGACAGATCCTGTGCCTGTGTGTCTGTGAGCTTATCAGAGCGGCCCAATACATCGTTGTTTTATCGCCGCCACCATATCACCTGGCGCGATAAACACGTCATTGAGAAAGGCTGCAACGTACCACCAAAGACAGAGATTTTTAGTGTTAGTTGAAAGAGTATCGGCAGAAAACTACACTTCATAATGCAACTGTCATTTTTTTAACGTTCAATTTGTTCAATGAAAGTCTCAGAACGAGACGTTGTGACAGATGAGACCCAATCAGGAGGAGAAACATTGGTGTCGGGCAATTGCACACCAGAGCAGGGGGAATGAGAGGGGAGAACGCCAGTGCAGGGGGAATGAGAGGGGAGAACGCCAGAGCAGGGGGAATGAGAGGGGGAAACATTGCAAAAGATATTCGTAGCCATGTAGATGTAGCCCTTTCTAGCTTGTTATACAAAAGGGCTTTTTGAAAAAAACATCACCTCCTCCAACACGTCAGCCAGTTTGCTGAGGATGTCCTCGGGTAGCGACTGAAACGAGGGAACGCTAAGAGAGAGAGAGAGACACAAAGAGAGAGAGACACAGAGGGAGAGAGATAGAGAGAGGTGTGAGTCATCGTCATATAGAGAGAGCTTCAGACCGTGAAGTAGAGCGTATGTGTGGGCTGAGTACCTGCGGAGGAAGTCCATGTACTGGGAATGTTTGATGAGACCTGTTCTCATCATGATGGTCTGGAAACCCTGTCGGTCAATCGCCCACAGCTTGATGTCGGTCAGCGCTACAGACAGATAGACAGACAGACAGACAGACAGACAGACATAAGGATTTTATCAGAATCCGAACAGGCTTTATTGCCTTTGAACAGACTTTGAAAAGACTAAAGTCTGACAACATCTCACATCTAAGCATCATAACATGTAAAGACTGGAGATCTTGCAGGGTCATAAATCGCAAGGCTACAACTAGATTTGTTTTAAAAAATGTAAGCAAGCTAGCTAGCTACCGCTAGCGTTAACTGATAACTTAAAGGTCCAGTGTGTGGGAATTTCTCCCATCTAGCGATGAGATCATATATCAATCAACTCTCTCTCACCACGCAGTTCAAGTAGGTATTACAGCTACGGTAGCCTTCACGCTTCAAAAAGCCATTTTGATGCTACAAAGCAATCACTTCCCGTTTGCATCCCATTGACTCCCATTCATTTTGGCGTCACTTTGAGAGCGAATAACTATACATCTGAAGCGTTTAAAGACTCTATTTGTCCGTTGTTTATTTCTAAAGAAACACAACAATGTATAAAAGGCTCCATTACCTTGTACCTCACGTTATGGCTCCGTAGCAGACGCTTTTATAAAAATAGGCTAACGATTGGGTCATAACCACAAGACTTACTGTCTCACAGTAGAAGAATTACCGTATAGTACAGGAGAAGCTCACAGGCAGTTTGGACTTCCATTAGCTGTTTAGGTTTAATTACTAATGTTAACTAGCATGTTAGTGATCAATAATTAGCCTGTGTCTATGTTATCTTCTTACATATACCTACGCTCTCCGTCTCTGTAAGATTGGGAATGATTGAGATTTCTCTCGGCACAGCTACCAGAAGACTTCACACTTTGAGACACATTGCTCACGTCACATCTACGTTGTCTCTCTCAGTTGGAGGCTGCTCAGTAAGGCTCAGCCAGCACCGGAAAAGAGACTTCTAATATCCTTCACTGGTCTCATACAGAGACACGGGATCTGCTGGTCCATTATATACTGTCTATGCCATAAACAACACTGGCTCTAGCCGTTTGCTGCTTCCTGTTTGGCGCTGGAGGGAGAGCACCCATTGGATAAAATATGCATCATGTTGTTGGAAGATCTTATATCTAGAAATCTTAACAAGTCATTTTTTTATTGGTTCCATCGGCAGATTTTTCACTTATTACAAGCACCAAAAAAAAAAGAACTTGAATCCTTTCTTATTTTGAAGTGGCCTTTTTCCAGGAACATTCATACCGTTATTTCTCTGACTGAGATTTTCAATGTAATTGCCTAAGGATGTCCATGTTGCTATAGCAACTTGAGGCATTGTGTTTATTTACATGTGAACCCATTGCTCCTGGTCCTCTCTCTAAGCTCTCAGGCACCTTCCCCCACACTCTGCCTCACCCTTCACTGTTTGCACCACCATCATCATCATCACCATCATCATTGTCCTCTCTCTGCAGCTCCCTGAGAGGGAAAAGCTTTTCAAATCGCTTTTTTCTGCAGCAAGGGCTTTATTTCACAACCACTGATTTGACACGAGGCAATCGGTTTTACTGTCCGTGTCCGTGGAGAGTTTAACTCGGAGAAAATAACCTTTGACGATGTCTTCAGGGTTATCTCAGAGAAGGGGTTTCAAACTCCCGGCGCAGGGGAGACATTCAGCCTTTATTTTATAATAAAGTAATCATTTAATTTTATAAATGCTTTCTAGTGGACAGGTTTGTATGAAAACTTATGCACGACAATTTCGTATGAACCTACGAAATTAGGCGACCGCCGGTCAGGCTGGGCAATATATCGATACTATATCAATATCGTGATATGAGACTGGATATCGTCTTAGATTTTGGATATCGTAATATCGTGAAATGACACAAGTGTTATATGTCCCTGGTTTTAAAGATGTAGCCTTTGAAACCAGGGACAGGTAACACTTGTGTCACATATCGTAATTTGTATTTGTGCAACTACAGTAAAAGTGATTTCATTTCTTGAACTTACCAGACTGTTCTAGCTTTTCTATTATTTGCGTTTACCCACTTAGTTATTATATCCACATTAATCATGATTATTTATCAAAAATCTCATCTCAATCTCATCTCGCACCAATTGTCAACCCTACAATATCGCCGAATTATCGATCTTGATGTATTTGGTCGAAAATATTGTGATATTTGATTTTTTTTCTCCATATCGCCCAGCTCTAACCGCCAATCACATTACAGTTAAAGCTTTATTGCGTTACTTTTTGATATTATTGAACGTCTGTTACATTCAAGCCATTGGCAAATGAGATGCTACAAAGCTCCACACAACTCTCTCTGTGTTCTTATGACTATGTTCAGAGCACGGTGAGGTGACCGGTCATTTCAGCGGCTGTTGCATTTTAAGTTGAGCTGACAAAAAGGTGACCCTTGTGCGGCGACGACAATTAAGATTAGGAAAAACTCAGTTCGTTTTGTCGCCTTTGCTGCTTTCGATGTTTGTTCGATGACGGTTTTGCTTTTGGAGCCCTTTTACATGTTTTTCCCCCCACTTTTACTTCTTATCTTGAACATTTCTATTTTTCTAGGCACCCCTAGCATTCGCCTACGCTGCCTTTGCCACAGGCCGGCCGTGCATGCATCAGGAAAACGTTCCAGGGGCGGGAGTGAGACGGGACACACAGGAAGAAACTCATACGAAGAGTCCAGGGTCAGACCTTGATTCATTCTTGCATGTGATGGAAGAACTGACTTGATTTCTTTAGTGCTTCTAAAGGTTTTCTCTCTTTCTCTTTCACTCACTGGGATGACATTGAACACAACAAGGACAGTCGCTGAGGCAGGCACACAGAGGAGAGAAAAGGTGAGTTCAGAACCTCATTTAAAGATGAATGGATGTTTACTTCTTTATACCTCACACAGCCCAGAGCGAGAGAGCTGTAAACAGATTCTTGTCAGAAACCTGCAGCTTTATCAGTCAGGATTTAGGCTTCCCTCTAGCACATCAAGGCGATACACAAACACACACACACACACACACACACACAGGAATTAGTTTGTCGCGGCATTTGAAGTCAATCCATCACCCGAAACTCGAATGTCAGCCAGGAAAATAAAAAGGCTTTGAAATGCAAAGTGTAAACATGAAGAAAGATGCAACATTAACAGACAGGTGAAGATTGAAAGTGTTTTTTTTTTTCAACCCTATTTTCCCATGTTTTTGTGATAGGAACAACAATCTGTGAAATTGTTCCAGTATTTAGTGTCTTTGTGCTGTGACTTCACGTCTATTTACGTCTTTGCATTGACTTTGTATGGAATCGGGCCGCCAAATTGCATGAAATGCGAAATGGTGTGAACACGCCATTATTAGTGCTGTCAAACGATATTTAAAAATATTTAATCGCCATTAATCGCATTAAAGTCATAGTTAACTCACAATTAATCGCACATTTTTATCTATTCTAAATGTCCCTTGATTACTTTTTGTCCCATTATTTTTTTTCTCATGTTAATGCTCTTATCAACATGAAAAAGTGGATTGGCTTGCTTTGTGCTTTTGTTGCCTGGCTTTGACGAGGGGGGCAGAGAATTGGCATCAGCTGTGTGCTCGGTCATCAGCTGTGTGCTCGGTCATCAGCTGTGTGCTCGGCCATCAGCTGTGTGCTCGGCCATCAGCTGTGTGCTCGGTCATCAGCTGTGTGCTCGGTCATCAGCTGTGTGCTCGGCCATCAGCTGTGTGCTCGGTCATCAGCTGTGTGCTCGGTCATCAGCTGTGTGCTCGGCCATCAGCTGTGTGCTCGGCCATCAGCTGTGTGCTCGGCCATCAGCTGTGCGCTCGGTCATCAGCTGTGTGCTCGGCCATCGGCTGTGTGCTCGGTCATCAAGTGGTATTTCAGACTGGACGTGCTGCGATGATAGCTTGGTCTTGTCAATGGAACCATTTGGCAACTTTTTTAAAGTAAACTTTCCATTCAGAATCTTAGGCCGGTTACACACTGCCTGTGTAGCGTGAGCGTGGCGTTTTTGTTCCGTGTCAGCTGCATGTCTTTACACACCAGAAATGTCTTTTAATTACATTTATATATCTGCATTTATATCAAAACCTCGAGACTTTCAAACATCAACATGTCATTTATTAATATGTATTTGTGTCTAAATGACATGCGTTTTCGATGCACGTGTCACGCAGGCAGTGCGTAAGCTCTAACCTGTTAACATCAGTCTGTAACCGGCCTTAGTGCCGTCCATTTTGGCGTCTCGCGCTCGCCATCCACTCAAAACGTAGCGTTAGCTTGCTACTCTTTGCCCGGCTCGCGAGCCCAAACCAGTGTGTGCAGCGTGCCTGTTGTTTTGTTTCCGGTCTAGCTAGATCCGGTGTGGTGTTGTAGTTTTTCTAACGTTACTAATTGTTGCAACAGCTTGTGAAAAAAACTACAAAGTTTGCTAGGCCAAAAAGAACGTTAATCTTGCGATAAAAAAATTGGCACCATTAAAATGGGTTTGCGTTAACGCCGTTAATATAGCGTTTAACTGACAGCACTGGCCATTATTCTTCCTCACCTTACTTCCTGCTCTGCTCCCGTCAGAACTACTACGGCCACTAGAGGGCGACGCCACTAGAAACCTAAATATAGGTCAGAATGATGTTTGAACAAACTACCTAAAAGACTAGTTGGACATTTCTTCGCTTTCTTGCTGCGAGTTACACAAGCAGGTTGATACCGCTCTAATGTCTGTGCGGTAAATATGAAGCTGCCGCCAGTTAGCTTAGCAAAAAGAAACGGGGGTAGGGGGAAACAGCTAGCCTGGCTCTGTTCAAAGGTAACACTGCACATCAGCCTTTAAAGGGCCAGTGCACCAAAATCCCACACACTTAAAATAATCTCCCTGATAGTATCGATATATGCTGATAGTTTCTGCTTTATTTACTCAGAGACTGACATCTAAAATCCTAAGATTTCGTTGGAAAAATACATTTGAAAAATCAAACGGAATGTCTTTCCTAAAAGCGTGAAAAAAAATGTGTTTTTGTGTGCGTTTGTTTGGGTGAACCGGACTTTTGAAGGAGCTCCACAGTTTAAGCGGCATCGAGGAAGACTTATGGACGAATGGGAGTTTATTAATCAGAACAGAGAACTACACTGTGCAGGGGTGATGTCTGTGGCCGACCCCAAGTTTCCATTAGTTGTTGCCTGGATAAATAAATACTTTACTGCACCATTAAAGCTTTTTCACAGCCTGGATTTATTTCATTTCCAGCAGCACTGATGGATGTAAAGTGGCCTTCACCGGGGTCATTGTTTGGACAAACACGTAAGCCATTTTCAGAATTTCTGAACATCAAATTGAGAGAAAATGATTGGCTTTTTGTCGGGAACGGCTGAGTTGCTAGTTCAAGTGTGTAATAATGAAAAAGTGTGCGTTTACCTGTGACAGTTGCTGTGCGAGTGCAGTTGTACAGGATGGCCAGCTCTCCAAACACTTTTGCCGGACCGATGGTGCACAGCTTCTTTCCTTGTTTAGTCACCTCGACCATTCCCTCTGTGAAAACACATCGAAACGCAACATGCTAATCAGGAGTGTAGTGCTATTTAAGTACCTGAGCGCACCTATGGCGCGCGCCTGCGTGCACATGCACGGTTAAATTGTGGCTTCTTTCAAAGGTTGTGTAACCACTGTATCTACGGTGGCAAGTTTACATGCATTAGTCAACCAGAACTAGTTGGCTTTTAGCTTAGCTATAGACTGAGACAGAAACTCAAAGACTGACTTGTCAGTTGGAGCATTTTACTCGATGCAAAGTCTTTATCAAGATTCAAAATCCTTTATTAATCCCACAATGGGGAAATTCCCACTGTGGCAGCAGCACAGTCACAAGTTTTATTGCACGTTTTATCAGTCCTGGTGTGTGTTTTGTGTCCCTGTGGTCTACTGGGAGCAGTGCTGATTGTAGAGTCTGACAGCAGCAGGCAGGAAAGACCTGCGGTATCTCTCCGTGACGCAGCGCGGCAGCCTGTCACCGAAGGAGCTGTTCAGTCCTGACAGTGTCCTGCATTGGGTGGGAGGAGTCGTCCATCATGGAGGATAATTTAGCCACTATCCTCCTGTCTCGCACAACCTCTACGGCATCAACGGGGCAACCAAGAACAGAGCTGGCCTTCTTAATCAGCCTGTCCAGTCTTTTCCTGTCTGCCACTGCAATGCCACTGTCCCAGCAGACCACTGCATAGAGAATGGCTGATGCCACCACAGAGTCATAGAATGTCCTCAGGAGTCTCCTCAGCAGCTACAGTCTGCTCTGGCCTTTTTTGTAAAGTGCTGTGGTGTCCAGTCCAGTTTATTGTTCAGGTGAACACCCAGGTACTTATATGATTTAACCATATCAATGTCCGTATGACGTTCCATTTCTGGGATTGCTCCGGTGCCACTGGAAATTCTGCCGAATGTCGCGCTTTTCAGCCGATGTGCGTCCCCTTCCTCGGTCTCTGTGTTGGGGTTCTAACCTCCGGTGGATTTGTGAGGACTATGGTTAACTGCTCCTCAGATCTCTGCAGGGTAAATCCAGACAGCTAGCTAGACTATCTGTCCAATCTGAGTTTTCTGTTGCACGACTAAAACTACTTTTGAACGTACACGTTCCACCAAAACAAGTTCCTTCCTGAGACTATTTAGCAGAGGCACCGTGGCTCCGTCTGGAGCTTAGCCCCGCCCAAGATGATTGTGATTGGTTTAAAGAAATGCCAATAAACCAGAGCATGTTTTTCTCCCATCCAGGAGTGTTGTGTAGACTAGCCAGACCTTCCTCCGCAGCGCTGTGGAGGAAGGTCTGGCAAAGCAAGAGTACTCGATGCATGAGGTGAAGTCAACCAACACGCCTTTAATGTCAAACAACTTTGCCATGTTTGTTTGACAGGGAAACTTTTCTCATGAGAAACCAATCTGAGTATGTGTCAGAATGGCTGCCAAGGAGGACGTATTCATCTTCCTGAAAATGTAACGAAATGTACCTGATATTGTCATCAACAAACCTAAAGATGATAAGGTAACTGTTAACCCATTTCATGCTGTGAATGCAATATATTAACTTTAGCCACATAACGTCAGCAGGACTCAGTAAAAAGCCCCAAAAATGCACAAGATTTGAATTAGTTTTTACAGGTGTTATATCCTTTATTAAACATTAAAAAGCCAAAACAATACACAATATTTAATGTAAAGTTGAAGCTAAAACAGTATTTAAATTATGTATTTAAATTTGTTATATATCAGTATTTTAGGGGCACCCCAGATGCCAGAATGCTAACATTTTTTTCCCTGTTTTCTTTTAGAGAGCAGAGCACTTTAAAAAGCAAAGGAAATGACACAAAAACTGTTAAATTCAAGTTTAAAACTGTGAATACATTTCATAAATTGCATACGAATATGTAGACAATAGAGAAAATAACTTTTTACAGGTGTAAAACATTAAAAAGCCAAAACAATGGACATGATTTCATGTAACAATGAAACTAAAACTGTATTTTACAGGATAGTTATTTTCCAGTATGTTTTTGGTGCCCCAGCTGCCGAAATATTACCAATTTTTCAGTTGTTTTTTTTTTGACAGAGCTGACTGTTTTATCACTGTACACCCAAACCCCAGCCAGACAATGACCTCACCATGATATCATCTTAACTATCGCCACATTATGTGTCTCCTCCTGCGATCTTCTCCACATTTGTACTTTGTGTCACATAATGCCTCTGATGGAGGCTCTTGTTTACTCCGGCTGGTGCCGGCTATTTTGTAATCTTGTGTTGCCTGCTCCCCGATAAATGAGCTGTCTGTCCGTATCAAAGCAAGTCAACGTTTCACCTTGGATTACTTCAGTCTCACTGAGCAGAGCCGGCTGTGGTCCACAAACAGGATTGTTTTTCTTGCTATAGTGGCAGCGTTGGTGGTCTATATGTCCGTTCAACACATCAATACTGATAGCTACCACACAGAAATGTCCAGTAAATGGATGTTAATCGTCCCCCAGAGGATAGACACTGATGGTTTTGGTGATCCACCAACTTTTTCTCTGTCATGGCACAATTAAATCCATCCTTGTGTCTTTGTAAAAGCAAAAGCAGTGCTGGAAGAAGTATTTATATACTTTACTGCAGTAAAAGTACTAATACCACACTGTGAAAATGCTCCACTACAAGTCAAAGTCCTGAGTGGACAAGTTAGCTGTTAGTAGCTAATGTTAGCTATGTGGGAGCAAGCTAAGGCATTTAAAAACATAATGCTGCATCTTTCTGACTTTTAGCTTAGCTAACAGTAACATAGTTAACCTAAAACTGACATTTGGATGTTTGACTTGGCAACAAAATGCTTGCTGCATGCCTAACGTCGGACATAACGTTAGATTAGTGTCTCTATTTTTTGTCTTGCTGATTCCTCACGTCTGTTTCCACTTTTGTCTTCATGAAAGCTCAGTATTTTGGGTCGGCAGCTTATAAAAACTTAAGTTCTGGGTTCTTTATATTGTTGGTATTGCATCCCACCACGCAGCAGCTTTAGGCATGTTTCTGTTGTTCGCTAGCAGACGAAATTGACAAGGAGGAAACTTTCACGCAATACAAGTCAATGGAGAGCGGAGAGTTGTTTTACACACCGGTGGGGGCGGGTCTTAATGTGATTTGTCTCTATCCTTCAGTTTATCACAAACATTAACACCACATCTGGAGAAACAGGGTTTTTACTGGACAGGGAGTATAGAAAACACTGTCATCTGCAAAGAAAAGTAGCTGCAGATTCCCCCAACAATATAACTGCTTACAAGTCCAGCTGAAATGATGAGCCCGTTAAACATGCAACTGTTTGGATCCTTTCCACTTTCTAAAATGGGAGGATTTTTCTTTACTTTCAATACTTTAACTACATTTTCCTGATGATACTTACAAACTTTTACTGAAGTTACATTTTCAATGCAGGACTTTTACTTGTAACGGAGTATAAAACTGTAAAAACAGTGTGGTATTAGTATTTTTACTAATGTAAAGTATCTAAATACTTCTTCCACCACTGCAGAAAATGTCCATTACAATATCTTAAATATACATGTGATTGGCCAATGGCGTGCAGAGACAAAGCGCGAGTCTTACCCTCCAGGACGTAGACGGTGGAGCCGTCGTCTCCCTCCTGGATGACGCAGCAGCCTTTGGTCAGGCTGGTGGGATGCATGCAGTCCATGATGGTCAGGATCTGCACACACCAGTCAACATGGGTTTATAAAACACACACACACACACACACACACACACACACACACACACACACACACACACACACATGGGAGGGTTGGTTTTGTTTGTTGGTTAAAAGCAGCTGAGGTTACCTGCCCGTGTTCCAGATGTTTCATGAAGTCATTGTCCATTAGAGCCCTCTGGATCAGCTCACTGGACCTGCAAATACAGACAATTTAAATACATTTTATCCAGTGTGTGTGTCTGCGTTAGAGCTGCAAAGATACATTACATCCATTAGTTGGCAAATACTCAATTAATCACCAACTGTTTTGACTATTTTGAGTCATTTTTTCCCCAAAAACCCTAAAACCATTCACTTTACTTTGATATAAAACAGAAAAAAGCAAGAAATCTTCATTTTTGAGGAGCTTAAAACTGGATTTTTTTGCACAACAAATTACTTGAAACAAGTCAATGTGGCTCTGGTCTTGTGTAGATCAGTAGTCAACTATTTAATCGGCAACAATTTTTATAATCAAGTCATTTCTTTATAAAACTTCTCTGATTCATGCGTATCTGTCTATGTCTGTATGTGTGCATGTCGAGTGCGTGCATGTGTGTGTGTGCATGCATGTGTGTGCTTACTCCTTGTTCTTGTCGTAGCTTTTGAGTGTGACGTCAGTGAGCTGGGAGGGGTCTATGGCAGTGGGCTCTGCAGAGATGGCCTGTCTCTTCATGCGCTGAGGCTCATCAGGTGCTGCTGGAGTCTGAACTGCTTCTCCTTTAGACACAAACAGAGAGATGATGGTTAAACAGAACAACTGGTTATCACACGAGAGTGTCCTGCACCAAATTTCGTAAGGAGGCAGGTTGGGGGGCGGGGATGGGTCAGACAAACAGGACTTTCACCCAGGAGACCGGGGTTCATGTCCAGTTTGAAAAGAAAAGGAAACAAAGTTTTGTTTTTCCTTGACAAACGTCACGTTTTATGAGTCTATATCGATGGCGGTTTGTTAAAGGGATTGGTCCAATGCCACCATATGTCCGTAATTTCCGGCCGGATGTGCGTCCCCTTCCTGTGTCTTTGTGGTGGCGTTCTAACCTCCGCTGGATTTGTGAGGACTATGGTTAACTGCTCCTCAGATCTCTGCAGGGTAAATCCAGACAGCTAGCTAGACTATCTGTCCAATCTGAGTTTTCTGTTGCACGACTAAAACTACTTTTGAATGTACACATGTTCCACCAAAACAAGTTCCTTCCTGAGACTATTTAGCAGAGGCACCGTGGCTCCGTCCGGAGCTTAGCACCGCCCAAGACGATTGTGATTGGTTTAAAGAAATGCCAATAGACCAGACCACGTTTTTCTCCCACCTTAGGATGCTGTGTGGACTAGACAGACCCTCCTCCGCAGCGCTGTAGAGGAAGGAATGGCAAAGCCAGACAACGTTCTGCGTCACGTGGTAACCTTCAGGAAGTGAAGTAAGGTCTGATTTGATGCCAAACCTCCATCTTTTTAATCAACTTAACTCAGTAGTTGGTGTCTAACCCCAACCAAACTGGGACCGTTTCACAACGTTAACGACGTGTTTGGAACCACGACCGTTACCTTCTCTGGTTTAGATACGAGGATGTATTTCCTGCCACCGCTAGGCATTTAAAGCTACAGACACAGAAATGGCACATCCTAAGGAAAGCTCATTGTGGGACTGGCTCTAGTGGCTGTAATTCTGCACCAAGGCTGAATTTCGTGAAAGAGACTTCAGATACAGTATTAGGGGACCACTAAGGCCTTTATAAAAGAGACTTCAGATACAGTATTAGTGGACCACTAAGGTCTATATGAAAGAGACTTCAGATACAGTATTAGGGGACCACTAAGGTCTATATAAAAGAGACTTCAGATACAGTATTAGGGGACCACTAAGGTCTATATGAAAGAGACTTCAGATACAGTATTAGGGGACCACTAAGGCCTATATAAAAGAGACTTCAGATACAGTATTAGGGGACCACTAAGGTCTATATAAAAGAGACTTCAGATACAGTATTAGGGGACCACTAAGGTCTATATAAAAGAGACTTCAGATACAGTATTAGGGGACCACTAAGGTCTATATAAAAGAGACTTCAGATACAGTATTAGGGGACCACTAAGGTCTATATAAAAGAGACTTCAGATACAGTATTAGGGGACCACTAAGGTCTATATAAAAGAGACTTCAGATACAGTATTATGGGACCACTAAGGTCTATATAAAAGCATCCAAAAAGCAGCATGTCATGGGACCTTTAAAATACCTTCAACTGTTCTATGATACTACTTTGCTATATACTAAGTGCCCCTGGAGTTCTCGCTCTTGTTGCCCACTTCTCCCATGTTGGTAATCCAGCACAGCACCTTATAACCTTTAAGTTGCAACGGAGCAAAGGTGCAGCTGGGGATGCAGAGGCTGGTGGACAAGAATAATATATCAGATCCCTCTTGAGGAAACATAAACCCTCACATATTCATGTCCGGAAGCAGCTGTGCTGTAGGAGGAGAGAAGCCGAAGCAAAAGCAACAGTGAAGAAAAAGTAACTATTTTTTAATTCTCATATGTTGTAGGTTCTTCTAACTCCTGATATCATGTCGTTTTTTTTTTTTTTTCCAACCCTGGGGGCGGTGAGGTTCACATTCAAGTTTATTTTTCTCACAACTGTAAAGAAAATAGAGTTTAAATGGAATGTTTTCAGGACCAGGGCACGCAATGGACAAGATAAAACAGTGTGTGGGTGCATCATGAATATTTAATAATACACTCTTGGTGCATATTTATAGGAATTATTATTAAGCTGGTAAATTAATGATTTAGCATTTCACCAAAGCTGTTCTTCTGGAAGTTTGGAGAAGGTTTAAAGATAGTATGTCGGAATGTTTAGCCAGACACCAAAGTAGGAGATTGTTTCACATTTTAGTCAGTCAGTTTAATTTTTTTACAGGTTGGGAAGTATGGAGAAGGTTTAACGAGAGTATTGCCGTTTAACCAGACACCAAACTAAGATATGTTTTCATATTTATTCATGTACTTACTGTTCCATTGTGGCATCCTCCTCCTTCCACAGTTAAAATACACTCGTCCACACAAAAAGTACTTTGGACTAAAGATGTTCCAGCCCACAAAATGGCAGTGTAATCTTTTACACATATACACTGAATCTATTTCACTGTTAACTCCACTATTACTTTTCATTTTTCCATACTCAATACTGTAGAGGCAATTCGGTCGGTGTCTAAAAAGTATTGAATTCGTTACCCAGCCCTACTTGCGCCAGATTATCTCTTCACACATCGCTCTAGAATCAATGTGGGCGTCACTCTACAGAAAGCTGAGTTTGTTCTGAACATTTTGATGTGAAACACACGGCTATCAGTTATACGCAAATACCCTAAAAATTGAGAATTTAATAAGATGTGTGAAAATGCCCTTCTAGACCTCAGAGGGGTTAAAAAGGTCAGGGTAACGCACCTGTGCTTGGCGTGTCGGCGGCGTTGGCTGCGTGCCGCGAGGCGCTGCGGTGTCGGTCCAGCTCGACCTGCAGCTGTCGGATCAGGTCGTCCTTGGTGTCCAGCTCCAGCTCCAGCTCGTCGATCAGGGAGTCTCTCTGCCGCAGCTCCTCGATCTTCAGCTGCAGAGCCAGCTGCAGGTCCCGCAGCGTGCCGCCGCCGCCGCTCTTAGACATCGCCATGTACACGTACATCCACAGGTTTACTGCGGGAAGAGAGAGAGGAGACACACACTGAGGGCAATCTGAGCGCACGGCATGAAGCGCCTGGTGCAGGTGCGTTTAGGGCCCGGCGCATGGACCCAAGGGTTGTACTTGGTGTCTTCATTAATCAGAGGTGTGTTTTGGGCGTAACATGCAATCAACCAATCAGAGATAATCTCCCATTCCCTTTAAAAGCCAGGCGCGTTTGGACCTTGGAGCATTGCTATTATGATGGGGGCAAAGATGGGCGCAGATACAGTATTAGGGGACCACTAAGGTCTATATAAAAGAGACTTCAGATACAGTATTAGGGGACCACTAAGGTCTATATAAAAGAGACTTCAGATACAGTATTAGGGGACCACTAAGGTCTATATAAAAGAGACTTCAGATACAGTATTAAGGGACCACTAAGGTCTATATAAAAGAGACTTCAGATACAGTATTAGGGGACCACTAAGGTCTATATAAAAGAGACTTCAGATACAGTATTAGGGGACCACTAAGGTCTATATAAAAGAGACTTCAGATACAGTATTAGGGGACCACTAAGGTCTATATAAAAGAGTCTTCAGATACAGTATTATGGGACCACTAAGGTCTATATAAAAGAGACTTCAGATACAGTATTAGGGGACCACTAAGGTCTATATAAAAGAGACTGTAATCCCCCCCCCTAATGTTGAACCCAAAGTCACGCCCTTGGCCGCATCGTTATCTCAAGCAGGCTGAACCCTAGAGGAGCCGAGCCGAGCCGAGCCGAGCCGTGACACATTAATCTAACCAGATGAAGTTGTGTGGGCTCTGCACTAGCATTTTAAATACTCCATATACAAAGACATGTAATAATTTACTTTTTGTACTTATCATAATATATATACCATAATATACCACCAATGCCACCCTGTAGTAATCAGTTATTAAATATCTGTAGGCCAGGTCTTCTCAAACACAAAGTTGTTCCCTTGCCTTGTGCTTTTTGCGCATTTTCTCTCCGTAAAAGTACCCAGTGAATATTGTATCAACACTCCACATTCAGTTCATAATCACACTGTAGTTTTCAGTGTTTAATCCGAAGCGTTACGCCATACATTCTTCGTCATCTACTCACTTTTTCCCCCCCCAGAGTGAAGTGCGGATGGAAAAAAAATCCCCGCTGCAGTCCAAGAATCCAGCCGGTCCGCGGTAGGTTTGGGTCGTAACGCGATCGGGCTTTTAATTTGAAATTAATTCACCAATTCTTATAGCTACTCGTGAACGAGCGCGTGCAGGTGATTACATGGTTGTTGTTGGTGGAGTAGCCTATAAAACAGCAGCAGAGATGAAGCAGAGTCACGGAGACACGGAGCTCAACCAGAACGAAGCGACCCGCGGACGCGCGCACAGCTGATTTTGACAGCACTACTACAAAATAAAAGTCGCTCCACACATTTATTTTGAAAGCGTGAAAAAGGACCGTGTGTGTGTGTGTGTGTGTGTGTCTAAATTATATATATATATATATATATATATATATATATATATATATATATATATATATATATAGGTATATATATATATATATATATATATATATATATATATATATATATATATATATATATATATATATATATATATATATATATATATATATATATATATATATATATATATATAGGTGTATATATATATATATATATAGGTGTATATATATATATGTGTGTATATATATATATATATGTTTGTTTTTTACTTTTATTTCCAGAAATCATATCCTGAACATTCCTCTTTATTTTGCACATCCTGCACTATACCTTTCACCCTTTTGTTTTTGTATTTATTATTTACACTGTTTACTGGCTTATATTTTTATTGAGTATCTTTTCTTTTATTGTCCATATTATTCATGTGGATTTGTTATTTTATCATCCTGTTTATGATGTATGTGTGTGATGTCTTTAAGCTACTGGGACCTGGAATTTCCCCTTGGGGATCAATTAAGTATCTATCTATCTATCTATCTATCTATCTATCTATCTATCTATCTATCTATGTCTCTATCTGTATGCCTGTCTGTCTGTCTGTCTGTCTGTCTGTCTGTCTGTCTATCTATCTATCTATCTATCTATCTATCTATCCCCCCCCCCTCCTTTTAATAGGTTTATTTCATTTATTTGTATATTTGACAGTTCTCATTAGTAACTGTAAATGAGCCACAGTGATCTCAGCAGGCTGGTTTCCATCTGTTGTCCCCAGTTTCTATGTGAACCAAGCACCAAGGCCGAGCTCTCGTGTGTGAAAATGGCAATAAACCCAGATCGTGTTTCTGATTCTGAATACTTCTTCTAATCTTATTTTATCAGACTCAAAATCAGATTTATTGTCCAAGTATACTTACATACACAAAGATGTTGACTTTGGTAGGTGTTAACTCTCTATACATTCAACAAATAGACATGTAGCAGTAAACATTCAGTAGGCAAATAGTAATATAGACACATATACTGTACAATAGAGACAACAATCTACATATAAGCACATATCAACACAATATACAAAAATACAAATAAGACAATATCAAGACAAATACACATGAAGTGGGATGTAGAGTACAAAAAGTAATAGTGAGACGTAGTGTACAAGATGCATATTGGAATGATAAGTATGTAATGTGTAGAGATATGGGTGAGTGGCCAAAGTGGGGATGAGCCCACTTAAAGCCCCAGTGTGTAACGTGTTTCGTTGTTCATTATCAAAATCTGTGTTCCCCCGTTCACCAACTTGTCCTTTTTCATGAATCTTTACCTCCACCATCAATTCCAAGTATTCCTTTTGGCTTGAAATTTTACATTTGCGTTTGCATGATATTTCTTAACAAACGCTTATACCTAATATGTGTCTAGTCTGTATAATACTGCCCTGATCATATCTTCTGTTATTCTACACAGAGATGGAAAGTAACAAATTACAATAACTCACCTTTACTGTAACTGAGTCATTTTTCTGTGTACTTTTACTTTTGCAGAGTAGTTTTTAAAATCTGTAATTTTACTTGAGTATGTTTCGTTTGAAGTATTTGAACTTTGCATCACATCCGTTACTGAGTAAAGGACATAAAAAAAAGTGCTACGGTTTTTTTGGCAAAAATATCTGACAACAAACTCCAATCAAAATGTTTTTTGTCGCTTTCTTAAAGTTTTTTTTTTTTTTTTTCCTTGTTTGGTTTTCTTCCCTTATTAAATCACAAAAGACTGCATATACATTTCAATCAGGAGAGACTTTGTTGCAGATGTGCAAAGATTTATTGTACATAAGTATAATGTGAAATGTACAGAGTCTTTGGAGATTACTCTATCGTTATAAAATCATTTTTAAAGGGGTATAGAAGCCAAGACATATGCCCCCAATTCCCCCAATTCGTGGCCAATTCTGGTTGGTTTACTGAAAAAACGCCTCGAAACAGCTGAATAGTTTTAGGAAGAGAGAGCGGTCTTCCTGAAAGAATTTGCGCTGAGCTCCATAAGTTATTAAAAAAAGTACAAAATAAAAAAATATATCCCAATGTTAAAAAGTAACTAAGTAACTTTTACTCTGAGTAAATTTAAAATGAGCGATACTGCATATATCAATATTATTCTTACTATTATAATGTCACTGCTACTACATTGCACATATCCGACATGTTGTTCATATTGCATAGCCATATTAGGTAACTGCCAATACAGTGCACATATTTATATTTAATTTATGTTACTCTAAACCACCTTCTGTAAACCAACTGTACACTACTGCACTATATCTCTTGTCCTGTCTATACTTTTGTGTATATATATATATATATATATATATATATATATATATATATATATATATATATATATATATATACATATACAGACCCTTTCCAAAAAATTTGAATATCATGGAAAAGTTTATTTATTTCCATAATTCCATTCAAAACGTTAAACTTCCATATATTATAGATTCAGGGCCCACAACTTAAACAATTTCAAGTATTTAGTTGTTTATTTGTACATAATTTGGGCTTCCAGCTCATAAAACCCACGAAAACAGGATTTCAAAAAATTAGAATACTGTGAAGAAATCACCATAAGAAGGACTGGACTGTTGGCCAGTGGTCCAAGGTCCTCCTTTCCGATGAAAGTAAAGTGTGCCTTTCATTCGGGAATCGAGGTCCAAGGGCTTGGAGGAAGACGGGTGAGGAACAGAACCCAAGCTGCTTGAGGTCCAGTGTGAAATCTCCACAGTCAGTCATGATTTGGGGTGCAATGTCCAGTGCAGGTGTTGGTGAACTCTGCTTTCTTAAATCCAAGGTCACCGCATCAGTCTAGCAGAAAGTTTTAGAGGACTTCATGATTCCTTCTGCTGAGGATCTGTATGGAGATGCAGGTTTCATCTTCCAGCAGGACCTGGCCCCTGCCCATACCGCCAGAATCACCAAAACCTGGTTTGATGCCCATGCTATCACAGTGCTTGACTGGCCAGCCAACTCTGTGGGACCTAAACCCCATTGAGAATCTATGGGGTATGATCAAGAGGAAAATGAGGGGCACCAGACCCAAAAACAAAGAAGAGCTGACTGCAAGCATCAAGTCTGGGCTTCCATAACTCCCAGGCAATGCCACAGGCTGACTGCCTCAATGCCACGGCGCATCGAGGCAGTGATTAAGGCAAAGGATTCCCTACCAAGTATTGAAGATTGACGATCGTTTTGAAAGTACCACGTTGATGTGATCCTAATTTCTAAGTAAATGGTGATTTCTTCACAGTATTCTAATTTTTGAAATCCTGTTTTCGTGGGTTTTATGAGCTGGAAGCCCAAATTATGTACAAATAAACAACTAAATACTTGAAATTGTTCAAGTTGTGGGCCCTGAATCTATAATCTATGGAAGTTTAACGTTTTGAATGGAATTATGGAAATAAATAAACTTTTCCATGATATTCAAATTTTTTGGAAAGGGTCTGTGTGTATATATATATATATATATATATATATATATATATATATATATATATATATATAGAGAGAGAGAGAGAGAGCACTTTTCTGCTCTTTTTGCACTTCTGGTTGGACGAAAACTGCATTTCGTTGTCATTGTACTTGTACTCTGCACAATGACAATAAAGTTGAATCTAATCAAATCTAGTTTTACTTGAGTAGATTTGTATGCCGGTAATTTGATTTGTACTTAAGTAAAAGTTTATTAAAGTAATCATACTTTTACTTAAGTAGAATATTTTTGTACTCTTCCCACCTCTCATTCTACATCCTTTTTCTCGTGTTGTGTGTCAGTTTTGCTGTGAAGTACTGCAGCTGTAGTACTGTGTAGTACTGTAGCTGTAGTACCGCCCTCCGCCGCTGGGGGGGGGGGCAGCACCAACAACCGTCGCTGGTTCCAACCCCAACATTTGAACCGGAAGTTGTTTCTTCTTCTCCGGAAGCTTCTTTCGCTTCAACACAACAACAACAAGCAGGATGGCGGCGACGGACGGAGACAGAAACGCTGAAACCGGCCAACTGGAGTTGTATCCTTTAATCTAACCCGCTGCTAGTTCACCCGGAGTCCTGTCTGTGTGTTTTAAAGTCTGAGATACGGCGCGATAGCAGTCAACCGTTAGCCTAAATGCTACATGCTGCTTTAAAGTTCCTGTCTGAAAGCTCGGACTGAACCATTAATCTGAACAGTCTATGGTGTAAACTCGGACTGAACCATTAATCCCAGAAAACGACCTCCATTAGTGAACTGTTACTGTGGTTCATTGTGGACGGTAACGTTGTTATTTTGGGGACTGAGCCTCTAGATGACTCTCTTCACCCTAAAAGGAGGTTTTTAATGTAATGTATGTCTCGTGTTTTGGGCGTTTTTGACCGAACTATAAAAATATAAAAACAAAAATGTATCTAAATAGTTCCTGATTCATTTAATAGTCAATAAATAATCAATTCACAGTTTATGGTCTGTGTGTGTGTGTGTGTGTGTGTGTGTGTGTGTGTGTGTGTGTGTGTGTGTGTGTGTGTTTCTGTTTCTGTGTGTGTGTGTGTGTGTCTGTCTCTGTCTCTGCATGTGTGTGTGTGTCTGTCTCTGTGTGTGTCTCTGTGTGTGTGTGTGTCTGTCTGTGTGTGGGTCTCTGTCTGTGTGTGTGGGTGTCTGTCTGTGTGTGTGTCTCTGTCTCTCTGTGTGTGTGTCTGTCTGTCTGTCTGTGTGTGTGTGTGTGTGTGTGTGTGTGTGTGTGTGTGTGTGTGTGTCTCTGTCTCTGTCTGTGTGTGTGTGTGTGTGGGTCTCTGTCTGTGTTGTGTGTGTGTGTGGGGGTCTCTGTGTGTGTGTGTGTGTGTGTGTGTGTGTGTGTGTGTGTGTGTGTGTGTCTCTGTCTCTGTGTGTGTGTATATATATATATATGTGTGTGTGTGTATATATATATATATATATATATATATATATACAGTATATATATATATATATATATAACTCAGTGACTCCGGTGGTCTTCCTTGACCCTCCTGCAGCTCCCTGGAGGTTCCCTTCCCGTCGGTGCGCGAGGCCACGGTGGCGCTGCGCTCTCTGGCGCCGGACGGCGAGCCGAGGAGAGGCGGCATCAGCAAACAGCTGGCGGTGACCGGCAGCACGCTGTCTGTGTGAGGAACACACCGTCAGACCTCTTCAGCCTTTACCCCACGCTCACACTGTTCCTGGTCTCGCAGAGCCAGACCTTCCTCCACAGCGCTGCGGAGGAAGGTCTGGCCAGTCCACACAGCATCCCTGGATGGGAGAAAAACATGCTCTGGTTTATTGGCATTTCTTTAAACCAATCACAATCGTCTTGGGGCGGGGCTAAGTGATACAGACTATGAACGCTGTAGTCTAATGCCAATAAACCAGAGCAGGTTTTTCTCCCATCCAGGAATGTTGTGGACTACCCAGACCTTCCTCCGCAGCTCTGTGGAGGAAGGTCTGGCTATGTGAGACAACTGTGTTAAAGGATGCACAATACATTTTGTTTTTTATCGCCATCGTGATATCAACCGTCGCAATTTTTTTTGCCAGTTGAAAGAGAATATCATCAGAAAACTGCAATGTAAAATGTAGCTGTCGTTAGTCTTTTTACTTCCGCCTTTTCGATTTAAATCAGTGTTCAGTTAGTTCAATAAACTAAAGTTGGAAATGATTTCCTTTTCATTAGTTTTAAATCCAACAAGCAGTTTGTTGTATTTTAGCAGAATACTGAGAACACTTTAATATCTGTGTATTTATCACAGGTAATATGGTTATGGCGATATCTCCGTCACATTGCGTTGTGATCTCTGTCGTTGTGCGTGTGCTGCAGGAGGTGGAGCGCCGACGAGGCTCGGATCCTCCGAGTGTCCGTGAGCTCGTTTCTGGACCACCTGGCGCTGGTCGCGGAGACCATGGAGATGTTCGGCCCGCCGGTTGCCCAGTGACGCCCGCCTGCACACACATTCGGGACAATGTCCCACCCTCTCGTCCTCCTCTGGAGGCTCCAATCTGGGGACACTGGACAAGGAAAACTGGCTCCCACTGTGAGGATTGAAGAGAAGGGCAAGTCTGAGCAACGGGCAGCTGGTACCGTGTGACGATGCCGTTGCCGCCTTGTTTTTCAGACCCTAGTTTGAAAAGATTTGATGTGAATATTTGCTGGACTCAATTTTCTGGACTCAAGGTCTGTTGGCATTTAAGGTCCCAAATGGAAATGGTATTATAGGCCCTTAAAGTCATGGAACAGTGTGTGTGGGGACCCAGAACGTTTGAATGTGTCTTAATATTTTTGGTCCATCGTCAGACAAAGTGAACAAACATCTGAATAAACCAAATAAACAGATTGCTGTTTAGTTTTTCGTACGATAATTCACATTTTGGAGTCAAGTTCCGCTGGACCAGTTGTGTTTGTGTTTAACCCTCCCATTGTCCTCGGGTCGAATTGAAATAAACTTTCTATATCAGAACTATGACAAAAGAACGTTGGAAAAGGTGACAAATGTTGGAAAAAGTGACAAAAACGCAGGGGAAAAAAAAAAAAAAAAAATCAACAAAAACATTTATTTCTTTTTAACGCTAAAAAAGTGAACGGAATTTTTTATTTTTTTTTATTGGAAAAAGTCACAAAAAGAATTGGAAAAAGTGACCATCAAAAACATCGCCATAGGTGACAAAATAATTGACAAAAACATAATTAAAAAACGCCCAAAAAGTGAAAAACAAATTGGGGGAATAAAAACAACAAAACGTATTAAAAAATTGACAAAAACAATTTAAAAAACTCTTAAAAAAAACAAAAACGTATACAAACAATTGACAAAAACATAATTAAAAAAACGCCCAAGAAATTGAAAAAAATGGGGAAAAAAGCAACAAAAACCGTATTAAAGAAATGACAAAAAAAAATGTTAAACATTGGAAAAAGCAACAAAAAACTTGTTCAGAATTTCACAAAAACATTATAAAAAAAAAGGGACAATAAAATTGGAATAAAATCGACAAAAACGTCGAGAAAAGTGTAGAAAACAGAAACAAGAAAATGTGGATTTCAACCCAGAAAATCACAAAGTTGCACAGTCGACGGGAAGACAACACAATGGTTAAAAATAATAATAACAAAAATGAAAAACGCTAGTGTTTTTTTTTTCTCATGGTTGACGGGAAGACAAGACGAGAGCTTATGGTTCTGAATGGCCGTGGGATATATTTATATATTGTAGTGTCCTTTTGGAAATGTGTGTTTCTATGACTATGAAGACATCTCCGTGGTGAAACCAGCAGAGGGTGCTGGATGATCGATCATTAGTCCTTATTAATCCCCCCCCCCCCCACCCCCTGTTTAGTTTCAGAGCAACACAACAACATCAGGTCTCTTTTTAGGATAGGTGGAATATCGCCCCTCGTCCACACAGTGTGAGGTACCTACACACACCTTGGTCCCACTGACAGATTAACGAGGGGGGGGCGGAGAGACTGGACAGTGAGAAGGAAATGAGGCTCCACAGGACTGGCACCGTTTTAATCAAATTGAACATCACATGTCTTTCTCTAGCTTCTCCGTCCCCCCCCACACACACACACACAATAAAAGCATCGGGTTACTGTGAAATATTAGCAGTTATTCGCTAAATTCAGACACTTATAGAATCATTTCTCCAGAGAGTTAAAGCCCAGATTTGAATTTCTCCATTTGAACTGTTTAATCTGGAGTTACATGGGATACGTATGGCGCGTGTCATACCTTTTATTTGTGTGGGTGTGTCCGCTTACATGATGAAAAATAAGAGTCTATAAGTAGATGCTTGGTGCTGTAAAGTAGAACATGATTTATGATGCTCTTTATGTACAAAGAAAAGCCTACATTGTGCGTTTTTTGTCTCATAAATACAGTGTAGATGTTCATCTGTGAGTGCAGATTTGCATTCACATACATAGGCCTACTCATCACTTATTGAAACGGACTGAACTCATGTTTACTGAGCACTAGAAGTTGCATTGTACAAAAGGTTTTGAGCATCAAAGACTTCATTTCCTGTATTATTCTGACACACTTTTATGCACCAATTAACGGTGGGAATATATGAAAACAAGCCACAGGTTCCCTTTAGACTGATGATGCTGCATCACCCGACCAGCACGGGACCGGATCCCAAATCAAACGCACCCACGATTATGGCCGACAGGTGCATGCTGGGTGTGGCTAACATGCTAATGGATGCTCGTGGTGGATCACAGCTCTGGTTCCATCACGAGAAAGAGGAAGAGTAGTAAGAAGAAACCTGTTGAATCGTCCGGAGGGGAGAACCGACCCGGAACCTCAGAACACATCATGGCAAACGGACCGGGCACACGGCTCACAGGTGAGTAGAAAAGCCAGACTCAGGGATTGTGTGTGTGTGTGTGTGTGTGTGTGTGTGTGTGTGTGTGTGTGTGTGTGTGTGTGTGTGTGTGTGTGTGTGTGTGTGTGTGTGTGTGTGTGTGTGTGTGTGTACCGATGAGGACCTTGACCGGAATACACACTCACACGGTGGGGACTCGTGTCACGGTGGGGACCAAAATCAGGGTCCCCACGGGCAGACCCCTCTCAAAGCATAGAAAACAGCTTCCTAATATGCCCAGTATCAATAACTCCAAAGTCCTCTTTGGGGGGGTTTTCATGAGAAAAATGTGTGTGTGTGTAAGACGCTGACATCCTACTGGCAAACGGTGGTATTGCAAGTGTGTGAACTTTTCTGCGTACATGCGCCCCTCCTGGTAATAAATGGTATTGCAGCATAATGAAAATTTAACTCAGTCAATGATGCGCCCCTCCTGGTGGGAGATGGTATTACAGCATAATACAATTTGAACTTTCTGTTAGCTCAGCCATAGTAACTCAAACTCAGAATACTTAAAATTAAAGTCCTACAATTTGATCAATATCTAGTGGTTTAACATAAAATCAATTTAACCGCCTATTCAATTCCACTTGAAAAAGTTATCTCTGCTTAAACATTTCCTAGAATGTGTTTTTTCTTTTTGTTTAATTTGCAATTGTAACTAAAATGAGGCTATTCATTGTCTAACATAACAAGAGAATTATGAACAAATCTTGTTGCCTTAGTTAAGTTAAATGTTACATTTTACTGTAATTATATTGCAGATAGCCAGTTTATCTTTCTGTTATAATACTGTATTGTATTTACTTTGCCAGTTACCTGTTTATAGACCTAAATTATCAAGATAGGATTACTGATTTTCAAAATGTTTTTTATCCTGATGATCAATCAACTATACTAGTGAATTAATGAATCTATTTACAAATGGTTATGAAACTGTAAAAAAACACACCTCACTATATTGGCCCTTCAGATGCATCTCTAAATGTTCTTGCTCAGTTATTTCTTCATAGTTTTGTTTCATACCATTAGAAACTTGGTAATATAGGCTACTAACCATGCATGCAACATCTTCATCATGTCAAACGCCTGTGCCTAATATCTTCATTTCCTCATTCATCTAATATAACTATATAACCAGACCTAGTAACCTTGCAAAGGTTCGATTTGTGGATTACAGTTCCATTACATTACATGTCATTTAGAGGACGCTTTTTTCCAAAGTGACTACCAATTGCTACATATGTCAGAGGTTGCACGCCTCTGGAGCAACTAGGGGTTAAGTGTCTTGCTCAGGGACACATTGGTTGATGTATCGCAGTGGGAATTTAACCCAAAACCGTTATGCTGGAGATGGGGTTTCCCATCTGGCCACATATTTCCAAAATACGAATAGGAAACATCATTTTAGGCTCAGAAAGCACACATATCACTGACCATGTCTCTCTGCACTGGAGCCCTACAGTGCAGTGTGCTCTCCCCCTGCTTTACTCTCTATACACTACTGACTGCCCCTCCAGGACCCCCTGTAAAGCTTATATCCAACAATGATGTGTCAGCTTACAGACATGATGTCAAGCAGCTGGCATCCTGGTGCAGCCACAACAACCTGTAACTAAATGCTCAGAAGACATTGGAGATGATTGTGGACTTCAGGAAGAGCCCCCCCTGAGCACCCTCCATCTGCCCTTAAAGACGATAGGCAAAGGTTCGAAGATATTAACCCCATTCTACAAGTATCACACGTTCCACATTCCAGCACTCTTTAAATTTTCAGGAGTATCCTTCTAATACAGTAGCTTCCGTGGCAAAAGTTTGAGCTTAAAGTTCCAAATGCACTAAAAGCATCTGACACGCGCGTTTGGAAGTACACCCAAGGTTTTAAATGGCCAATACGCAACAAAAGCGTTAGTCTACTCTAGTCTGTTAGCTGTCTCACTGACTGTGATCATAGTTTATTGCTATGAAACTGGCCACACCAGCTGTGAGAGCAGCATGATAGTTGTGTGTATCGCCACACAGATCCGCTCTACAAACAGCCTTCTATTTATTTTTGTTGATGGTGAAACACACGAGAGGATGTTTATGATTGTGTGAATCAAGCTCATACTTCTGTGCACCTAAACCATTCACAAATGTCACGGCAACTGAGTGAAAGTTTCTCTTAAAAGCCCAGTAATCATTGTGATGGCATTTACAAATGAGCTGAAAAAATGGGAAGGATTGATGCAGTGGTCATGTATCCATAATCTGGACTATAAACTTGTTCTGTAGCTTATAGTCATTATAAAAAAGTGAAATTGAATGAATGCAACTTAAATATTTCTTAATATAAAAATTAAATGTCCGTTGTGGCACAAAAAGTACAATGCCTCTACTGATGGGGGGATCTGTAACATACAAAACCTTTGCCTAAATAGCGACCTTTTCTACAATACTGCTGGTTCTGTGGTGTTGGCGCTTAAAATCTGATGCCTGCAGTGTGCCATGGAAGCATCAAATGAGGCAGGTCAAATAAGGCAGGTCAAAAGAACTGCGTCAATTATCGCTTTCAGTGCGTTTGGGCCTTGATTTACAGCATACAACATATTTTTCTTTTGATAGAGAGCAAAAAATAAAAGGTAGGCTTTAATATATATAGCCTATTTCATAATTATAACTTCTGTAATATATTTAAGTTTGGAAAAGTTGGGACCTTTACCTATCCTCTTTAACATTCTTGGCTCAGTAGTCACCACTGGGACACACATTCAAGAATATACAATATCCCAGGATCTGAAGTGGGATGCAAAAATCAACACCACTGCAAAAGGCTGAAAGAGCATACTTCCTGCTTCTGGTAAGGTTAAACAGGACTCAGGACTTGGTCAGACTCAGCTGCATTATCCAGTTTCATAAATCATTCATTGGTTGAAATCTACCATATCTATGTTTCCCCCCTCATTAACAAATAACTGTATGTATATATATAATATATATAGATTTCTTTATTTAAAAAGGGACAGTGCACATTAATCAACATGAGTACAATGTCCAACATGTAAATGTGCCAGATTTAGCCGTACCGGCTAATTTTCATCTGCAGTCCACAAACCCCTTATAACCCTTAAGCCCTGCTATTGCTATTGCTTACAAAGAAATCTGTATATTCTGTTTGATAAGATCATTACTTACCCTAGCCCAGATTTTCTTTTTTTTTTACACTCAGCCCAACCTAGTTTGCTAAAAAATGTAATATGTTTCACATGGATTAATCATGCTGCTGCATCTGTATCCTTCATAACTTGGGCTGTTTAGGTTTAAACAAACAAGCATGTTTCTAACTGTGTGTTCAGGTGTGCCTGGATATTACAGAACTATGGGTCTTCATGTTGAGGTAAATTTCACAAACAGAAAAGTCAAATCCATAATTTAAAGTGTGTTCTCAGTCATCCAGGTCAGAGGATGCATTGAATTACTCAGCAAGAGCTAAATTGTCTTAAAATAACTGCAAAAAAAAAAAAATCTGCAGTCCTCCATTTTAGTAAAAACATGACCAGTCAGGGTCAGTAAAATTACAATTTCCATATTCCCTTGAATGCAGCAGTAGTGCAGGTGCAGATTGCAGTCCTCCCTCCCCACCCAATGTCTCAACTGACCTGGTTGTGACCTCTGAAGCAGAGAGGCCCAGAGGAACAGACAGTTTGGCATGAATTCAGTTTGAGGTTATTTCCAAACAAAACCTCACGTTATTTTATGCTATACATTTTCAATAAAGACTAATGCATTAAATATGTGTTCATTATATTTATAATTATTTAAGAGATGATTAAGATATTTTAATACTTAAGTAATAGCTTACAACAGGCCATAGTATGTTGTGATAAAGGCACAACATATAGCAGGGCAGATAATGTTAGCCTAGCACAGACTTTTTCTTTTACATAAAGCTAATGAAAAGGCACACAATAACAAAAACTAACTTAACAATCGAGACAGAACTAGACAAGCAACTAACTGCTGGCTGCAGTGGTAGAAGAGCAACTCCTGTTTTCTGCTAGATTAAAATTGCTGTGTTTATCAATGAAGAAGGCTTTCAAGAGAGCATAGACAACAACTTCAATTCCTTTTAGTAAAGGGCTGTCTGATGGCAAAATAAAGCGGGGAAAATATTCTAAATATATACAGTATATAGATACTTCGCCAACCAACTCTGTTTCATGGCAGTGTGTGTGCAGATGAACAGCTTTTGTCCGTTGCACCAGCTATCAGTTTGTGTAATATTGTATCTCAAACTTGGAGTGATACTTGTTGTTCAAAGGAATTCTAATTATAGCTTTTGTATGTGGTTGTTATTATATCACTATTATGAACCAGAACAAATCAGTTTGCTTGATTTGAGCAACCTTTTTATAATATGGTTTTGATATTTTAGTTATGCCACCTCATTGCTGGACTATCATACCTGATATTCAAGCTCATTTGAAGGTTTGGTGCAGTTCAGCTTTATTGCTTGCCATCCATTCTCCCTTTTTTCTCACCATGGATACTTCTGATGTTGCTTCAGATCTGCATCTTATCCCTACATTTCATTTACATATAGATAATATAGTATAAGCTAACAATGATGAATATATTGTTACTTTTGTAATTAACTTTAAAAAAGCTGTAAGGCCTAAAGGGAACTATGAATACAATTCTGAAAACTTTAAGCTCATGTATTAATAACAATACTCAAAACCATATAATTTCTATGGTCCAGACTGCTTAAAGCTGCCTACACATAAAAGCCGGCAAAATCGCTCTGCGCGGGCCAATCCATTGAGAGCAGTGCCGCCCAACAAGGCGCTGCTCTACCCCTGGCATCATGCACCTCTCAGAATTGCCGAATTGCTCGCTTGCTCTCAGCACAATTACATTTTTTTCACTCAAATTCTAAATCAAACAGAACATCTTAAAGGCCCCTTTCAGTGTATTTTGACATACTTATGGTATTTCATATTTTCATGACAATTTTGAGTAACAAGTGAGAGATTCTGTGTTGTTCTAATAATTGTCTCATTTGTGGTCTGATAAACACTGACTTTATCAAATTGGAAGTTTCTAATATATTATAGAAGAGTTTAGACCAAAGATTGGCAACGAGACACAACTGTTTTAGAACATTGCAGTTTCAGCAGTCTACAAACCAGCTAATGGTGTTGCTGCGACTCAGCTGGTCAAGACTCCAGAGGCTGGTTTTAAAACGTTAGAGACATCTTCTGTTTCAACAGAAGTCAGCTGGTCGAGTGAGCTTACAAACTATAGAAATAAAATGATCCATAATGCATTTATTTCTGTTTACAAACTGTCAGCTGGTGGAAATGGCAGTTTTAGGCGGTGGCTCAACGAGCGCTGCAACCAGGGTTTGTGGTGCAGCAATTTAGAGAGATTGAAGAGAGGGAGCTGCGTTATAAAGTTGAGAATCAGAACTACAATATATGAAATATATTTTGATGAATGTTATGTACATGTAAGATAAAAATATGTATAATAATTATTATTAATTAATTTTGTATTGATGGGGAGAAAAATGTATTAATTTAGTATAAAAAAAAAATAATAATGAAGAAATTAATTTCAAATAATGCCAAATATTTGTCTGCTTATATGCTAAAAACTTTCAGGGTTTGTAGCGTATGGTTTAAATTGTAGTCTTAAATTGAGCTAATGTTACCACATTTAAAAGAAAACACTGTTACACACAATCTGTCATGTTCAAGTCCCCATCCTGACCACGCCCATCCCCCACTCTGGCCATGCCTTTACCATGTGGCGAACATGAGGTGTGTTTAGGGTCCCCTGCGTGTCCAGGCCCTCCCCTTACATTAGGTGAGTTTGACGTGGTGTGAACTCAAATATCAACTGAACAGATAAGAGCACGCTGACATGCACAAGCATATACAGATATTTTGAAGAATGTTATGAATATTTATTATAATTATTAATTTTTGCTAATGAGGAAAAATGTATCCATTTAGTATGTACACTTGTCATTGGCTTAATTTTGAGGAAAAAAAAAAACTAATAATAAATTTAAAAATAATTATTTTTATTTCAAGTTAAGCCAAAAGCATTCGTCTGTTTATATGCTGAAAGGTTTCAGGGTTCGTTTGGTTTCGATTGTTGTCTCAAATTGAGCTACTGACGCCGTTTAAAAGAAAATACTGTTACACACGTATGTCATGTTCAAGTCCCCATCCCGACCACGCCCATCCCCCACTCCGGCCATGTGGCAAGTGTGTGTGCCGGAGTCCCCATGGTGTCCAGCCCCTCCCTCATGTAAGCTGTGAACTCAAGGCGTCAGATCTTTACTGCATGGACGAGAGCAGGCTGGAGTCATGGATCAGGGAGAGATGGTGAGTCTAAAATTGATTTTACTGCCATTTAAACCGTTTACAATTCTGTTTAAAATAGATTTGTACTGTTATCACATGTAAACCAACTCTTATAGATTAATTTGAAAGTAAAATGTTAGAAGGCTAACTTATATCTTGTCAGCCAAATAAGTTAATGCTAGCTAGTTTAATGGCAGCTAACATTACAGTTTATAAACCAACACCATCTTAGTTTACAGTAAATTGTGCCGTCGTCGTGTCAAATGGAAACCTTAGTTTAGGACAGTAGCAGGTGTGGTTCTCAGGACAAGGTCAGCCATTTAGTAACGTGCACATGCCGTGACCTGTCGCCATTTTGCAACTTTTACCATACGTGTGTATGTGTGGGGTGGGGGGGTTTAAACAAAAGTATAAATCAAGAGAGATGGCTGCAATAATGTTAAATGCACTGATACTGAGCTGAAATGAAGTGTGCTGCAACATGTGTCTTATAGTCAGAATCAGATAGTGCTGTGTGGGGGGGGGGGGGGGTGGGGTGTTGAGTGAGAAGGAGTGGTGACTACAGAAGGAGAGGTGGCTGGGGAACTATTTTCTCCAGAGAGATAAATATGTTGTACTTTTCCCATATAAAAAAAACATCCTTTTATCGAAAATATGGACATACAGTGTTATACTACCTCTTTGATGGTGCATGTGACACGTACTGCCTAATCTACTGTTAATAAACTGGAGAAATGCAGCTAAAATGTGTGACTAATATGATATATGATATGACTTGCAGGAAGAAGATTTGACAACCATTCATGGTCACCGTGACAGCCCTTTCAATTCTTCAGGTCAGTAAAGTGATAATTAGGACAACTCGTAATATGAATTTGCACTTAATGATCTCTTTTTGGTCATTTTGCTGGTACACATTAAATGTCTGCTATAGAATGTTTGTTTGGAAATATTGTCATGGAAATCAGTGTTGGTTTGGGGCATGAGACTCAGAAAGTTGATGTGTTGCATGGCAAAGGACCAATAGTACGAGTATTCCACCTGCATTTTTGTTGATAAATCCAACTTTCTGAGTCTCATGCAGGGTTATCTCTGCCATTATAGAGCTTAGGGGCAGGGCCAAAGCGTATAAACATAAAAACAATTTGGACATTATCTGGACTGCGAACATAGACTGTATAGAAGCCGATGAACAGGAGGGGCTCCTGCTTGTTGTCTTCTGGACACATGCTGTATGATGGACACAAACAGTGTCACAACCACACACACACCATGCATTTTGCACACGCAGCCCCAGGTACAGCCCACACATTAGATAGTGTGTGGTGGAAAAGAGAGGTGAAAAAGATAGGGACTTGTGTTTGTGAGTATAAAGTTAATAATCATTTGCATAATAGATGTGAATGTAGAATTTTAGTCTGTGTACAGTATATCTGTTGGTAATTGCTATAACTCCTCAAGACCCAAGCCAAGTTCCCGTGTCCTGCTTGCTACCTGCTGGTTTAAAGTGAAACGGTTAGCCAGCCCGGCACAGAGCTAGCGACAACTTTAGCTAAGGTTCACTCACCAACCGTGGGCTGACCTTTAAGGTGGACAAGCTATTCTCATTTTAGTGACAAGCTCCTCCAAGTTTTGCTTCTAATGATCTTTCCCTAGCTGCAACCAACAACAACTCGGCTAAGCTTTTGCAAAAATAACTGTTTAATGACATCACCAATATGCAAATGAATGTGTGACGTCATTGCACCTAAGCGCTCTGAAATCTCAGGAAAACCCTGTCATGCACTGTCACACATCAAACAATGCAATGTATGAAACATCCTCAACATTCTATGGCTGCCATCTTATAGTTTACCAAATGAGATTACCCTGATGCTCTATAACGTTTCAATTTGATCTATTTAAGTTCTGTTGTAAACATTTATCTCCTGTCATATCTTTACTAATGACTATAACCCCATTAACACTCTCTGACAGTGCCTTGAAGAAATAGATACTTGGATGTCACAGAACTTCCTCCAGCTTAACAAAAATAAAACTGAGATGGTAGTTTTTGGAAATGAGGAGGAAAGATGCAAACTTTCTACCTTGCTTTAAAGGAAGGGCTTAATAGCAAAGAAAGTGGTAAAAAAAAACAACCTTGGTATCCTTAAATTTTAGCAGTCACATTAAAACAGTCATAAAATCATTATACCTTCATTTTAAAAATATCAATAAACTAAAAGAATATATTTCAAAGGAGGATCTTGAAAAAATCATACATACTTTCATTTCTAGTGGGATTGATTATTGCAATGTGCTGGACTCCCTAAAAAGACTTTAAAACCTCTCCAAATGGTACAGAATAGTGCAGCCAGGATCCTTACTAAAACAAAAAGAACAGATCATATTACGCCAGTCTTAAAGTCCTTACACTGGCTCCCAATTTAATACAGAATTGATTCTAAGGCTCTTCTGTTAGTTTTTAAGACACTAAAGGGGATGGGACCTTCCATGGGAACTACCTGCATGACATATTCCAACAACATTCTCAACCAAGACACCTTAGATTAAAACATAAGCAACTACTACTGAAACCTACTGTCAGAACAAAACAGGGGAAGCAGCTTTTAACCACTATGGTGTCGATCTTTGGACCAGCTTCCAGAGAACATAAAAAATCTGAACTTGGAAATTGAGATCGTCACTCATAGAAAACATTCTCAAAACCGTGATCTGAATGTAATAACACTAATTCACAAATGTGTAGATTTATTTTACCATTGATACAATGACAGTAGCAAATTTGTAATGCAACGTTTACTGATTTTTATATATTATTATTATTTATATTAAATAATGATGGGTAAATGTTGCATTACAAGTTTGCAGCTATCATTGTATCTGTAAAAATTAATCTACACATTTGTGAAATTCTTTGTGTGAATATTTTTCAATAGGTGGACCATTTTCTCTCACGTTTTGCACCATATTTACCTTCATAGTTATAAATTACTGCGGCAAGGCAGAAACATTAGCTATTTGTTTAAATGTTGTTTTCCTGTGTATGTATTTTTAAAGTGGAAAATGTAAACAGTCCAACAGCTACCTGTAATGACTGCCTATAACTGCACCCTCAATAATAATGTGATCATCAGCTACAAGTTTATGAGAAAAGTTCAGCAGCATCATAATTCAATTCAATTTTATTTATAGTATCAAATCATAACAAGAGTTATCTCGAGACACTTTACAGATTAGATCTAGACCACACTCTATAATTTACAAAGCCCCAACAATTCCCGAAAAGAGCAAGCAGTTCGACAGTGGCGAGGAAAAACTCCCTCTTAGGAAGAAACCTCGAACAGCACCATAAGAAGAGCTGCAGCTAGTAACATTAGCATTATGTTTTATTATACTTAGCAACTGTAATCATTCAGTCACAGCATTCTTGCCATAGGCCCTCATACATGTTATCGGTTCATTATGGCTGCTGCTTAAACTCACGCCGTAAGTTAACTAGCCTGCAACACAAATCAAACATAGCTTACCTTTCTGTCATGCCAATGTAAACTTCCTACTTTTTAAGCAAACACACCTAGCAATCCCTTCCTCTCTCTGCATCATGTTTTTATTGAACAACATGGCATCATAACTGGCTTAAGTGGGCCATTGCAGGATGATCCAGTATTTAGCCTGAGTCGTAGGTTTCATATTTTTTCCAAGTAAGGTTTTGCTTTGTGTAAGTCATTGTATTATAGATTTTGTTTTATAAAATCACAGAGTTGTACATAATCTCAAGTAATAATAAGCCTACATGAATCCCACCATAATATGTCACATTTTCATCATTAGGTTAAAAAAAAAAAAAATGTTTGTTAGGCTTTATCCATCATCATCATCAGTGTCAAAGATTACAGCTTTTAAAAGGTCACCAAAAGGTTGAGTAGAGTCAGTCAGTTTAGCAGGTTATACTAGGTACGTTAGATGTGGTGTATAGTAATACTAATATGGAATGTAGTGGGAGAGGAATTCTAAAATCAATTAGTTTTAACAGAAAAATTATCAATAAGTAAATGGCATACATTTAGTTTATCTAACAACAATAATTGTTTTTTTTTTTTGTATTTGATCCCCAGGAAATGGACCAGAGCTCTTCTGACTCTACAGTGATCCTTGAACTAAGTTCCGTCCCTGAAAAGGAGGACATAAGTGTTCCTGAACTCAAGAGAGCAGAAAGTGTATTTGTAAGTTCACATACAATCCAATGCACAACTTGGTCTGACAATAACAGTAGTGGGGAAATTGTCTTGGTTTTAACCTGTTAAGTCCGACGGACCTGGTACCGGTTCCACAGCACTAAGTGGTCGCAGCTATTGTAAATTTGCGCTTGTTTAAAACTCTAGGTTAATCACAGCCTCATTGAACTTTAAGACCCAACATCTTAAACTCTAGACCAATACTTTTCTGAGCCATTTTCAGAAAATATACAAATTTGGCTCACTACCACTGATGGGATTTGGCCTACTCCTCCGGTACTTAAATTTGGTATTTAATGATATGGCATTTTTCTGTAATCAATAGTATTAAAGGAGAACTCCTGGCAATTTTACATTAATCTTGCTATACCTACTGTATGTGAGTACCGTCGATAGCAAAAAAAATATGAGCCGATTCGGTGCTAGCAGCACGGAGCTAATACAGCTAACGCCCAGAGCTCCCACTCAGCTAAAAGCGGCAGTTTTGGGGGCATAAGATAAAGAGTGCCTTTGTGCCTCTTAACAGACACAAAATGCAATTAAAACATCTGTACAACATGAACAGGGCCCTTACATGACAACAAGATCGTTAAGCAACTTAGCCATTGTTTAAATTCACCTACCCTCTTAGCTGCTAGCTGCCGTCTGGGATGAGTGAGTGTGTTCAGCCAGGAATATTATTAATATAATTATTTGGTAATAATCATCACACAGCAGTTCTGTGTGTATTTGTAGCATATATATCCATTTTTGTGTGCGTTGGTGAGTAGGAGTCTTGCCAGTGTTGATTTTTGTGGTTTCCTTAGCCGGGCTAGCAGGCCCGGCCCGGCGTCCCTGCTTCTGCTTCCTTCCCGCCCTTGGCCGACAACAATCCAACGAGCGCCCGCTGGTCTGGTGGATGTCCTCCAGAAGACCATTCAAGCCTTCGCTGCAAAAATTTTTATTTCCCACCTCAAAAATGTAGTAGTAGTACTGTAAATGTACTGTAGTGATTATGACCATATTAGTGACTATGTAACTACATGGAAACGGACCAAATTATGTTTGCCTTGTACAGTAAAATAGTGTTACAGACGGCTAGCTGTAGTCTCGTGCTAAAGTCCCGTTTGAATTCAGTTGTAGCAGGAAAAGGTAAACAGTGTGCAGGTTGGAGGGCGTCGTGTGTGAAGAGTGAAAAGCGGAGGTGTTCACAAAGGAAGAAGCTTGGAGTAATGTAACTATGGAGCTAGAGCTAGCCTTCAGTAAGGCTGTTACTGCACAAGAAACAGGCATCATTTGGCCCGTTTCCATGTAGTAACATAGTCATTAATATGGTCATAACCACTACAGTGCTCAATTACCTATTTTTGAGGGGGAAATAAAATAAAAATTTTCACAGCAAAGGCTTGAATGGTCTTCTGGAAGACCTCCACCAGACCAGCGGGCGCTCACTGGATTGTTGTCGGCCACGGTAAGCCAGGAGGGCAGGCAGGAAGCAGAAGCTGGGGCGCCCGGCCGGGCCTGCTAGCCCGGCTAAGGAAACCACAACAATCAACACAGACAAGACTCCTACTCACCAACGCTAGATGGATCACACACAAAATGGATATAAATGCTACAAATACACAGGGAACTGCTTTGTGATGATTATTACAGAGGCTGGGCTGAACACAAATGCATCTAGTTGTCATGTAAGGGCCCTGTTCATGTTGTACAGACATTTTAATTGCATTTTGTGTCTGTTAAGAGACACAAAGGCACTCTCACACACTTTATCTTATGCCCCCAAAACTGCCGTTTTAGCTCAGTGGGAGCTCTGGGCATTAGCTGCAGCAGCTCTGTGTTGCTAGCACTGATTTGGCTCGTTTTTTATTTTTCGTCAGTACTCACATAGGTATAGCAATCAAGATTAACGTAAAAATTGGTTTTGGACAATGATTTACAAAGCCATAAAAGTAATTGTGAATTTGCATGTGAGCTTAACTAAAAGGGATCTGGTCAGCTATGTACAAATGTCTCATGTTATTTACGTAGTCCTATGTGATATAAAGCTGATTTTGTCAGTAAGTAAATGAAACTGGTACTTACTTGCAGCCAGATCAAGGCTAAAAAAGGAAGTGCAGTACCAACCAGGTGGTTGGTAGAGCATTGCTTGGTTTTTGCTAAGTAGTTGTTAGGGACTTATGGGGCTGAAAAATTAATCAAAAATATTATCAAAATCACAATATGGCCAAGTGCAATATGTAGATTGAAGAAACAGAGATACCCTGGCCCTACAAATCATGTTTTTCAGATATAGGAAAAAAGACCCCAACAAAATATTACATCATCATGAATTTTAAATTTAAGTAAAAATGTATATTGTGACAAAAAGAAAAGCATTTATTTTTTTTCTCTCCATATAGAGACGAAGCGTATTTAAGTCCCGCCCCCACCAGGGGGGAAACAGCTCTCTGCCCTCCGTTTACTTGTGTTGTGTCAAGGTTTTCTCCTCTTTATTCCGTCTTCTAGCAAACAACAGAAACATGAGTAATCAGCAGGAAGAATGGGAAGACTGGAATCCTGACACTAAACTAAAGTTATGTCCAACATTACCTGTGTTAGCTTACCTTACAGACTGTAGTTAGTCTAAAACTGACATTTGGATATTTGACTTGTTAATAAAATGCTTGCTGCAAAGCGTAACATTGGGCATATTGTTAGCTTAGTGTCAGAATCCCACAGTCTAACCATTCTCTCTGCTGATTCCTCACGTATATATCCACTTTTGTCATCATAAAAGCTCAGTTTTCGGTTCCACAACTTATGAAAACTTAGGTTCTGGGTTCTATACATTGTTGGTAGTAAATATCACCACACAGCAGCTTTTAGGACTGTTTCGGTTTGCCAGCAGACAAAATTGAAGATGAGGCACCTTCATCCAATACAAGTCGATGTAGGCGGAAAGATGTTTTCCTCTCTGGTGGGAGTATGACGCGATGTGCTGTGTCTCTATTGTGCAGCCCTAGGTGGTTATGAGGTAACATCTAGCAACCATCTAGTTGCCATCTAGTCCCCTTGTAACAACCACACTTTTACAGTTTTTTTTTCAGTCTAAATTACTTATTATTATTATTATTAGCACGACAATAGAAACCACCTAGTTACTACTGTCCAGACACCCATCATTTTAGATTTTTAATCTTTAAACTCTGCAAGCAATTTTACATTGATTGGCCTTACTTCTTTGTCTAAGGTTCATCAAAAATGGCGAGAAAGAAGTGGAGCACAGAGGAGGTCCAGGCTGTGGAGATCTCAATCAATCAATCTCATGGACAACATCAACTCTGGCAGGGTTCCTGGCAAAGCCCAGTGTGAAGCATCTATCAAGGGATCCTCAGAGGTGCTTGGGGAAGGAGCTGGAAGGCAGTTAAGTTCTATGTGAAGAACCGCATTGACACTTTAAAGCGTCTAGAAAATAACTAATGGAAATCTAAATTGTAATCACTGAACATAATTCTTTTTTGCCATCTAAGTTCTTCTACAATCCCACAACTAGGTACAGCGCTAACTTCAATTCAGCTCATATCTGAGCATGCAAAGACATTTTATTAAGATTGTTATAGCTCTTTTGTTTTCAAATTTAATATGTCAACATGCTCTGACTATTATTTCATTGAGTGATGTAATTTAAATTTTTATCCTAAAGAACATTGTGGTAGTGGGTCATGGGTGGTTCGAGAAATGGAGGTAGAGAGAGACACAGGTTGTAGAGAGAGTGAAAGGTTTTTAGAGAGACAGGTTTGCAGGGAGAGATAGACAGGTATGTATGTAGAGATAGACAGGTATGTAGGAAATGAGAGAGACAGGTATGTAGGTAGAGAGAGACCGGTATGTAGAGAGAGACAGGTATGTAGAAAGGAGAGAGACAGGTATGTAGAGAGAGACCGGTATGTAGATTAGAGAGTGAGACAGGTATGTAGATTAGAGAGTGAGACAGGTATGTATATTAGAGAGAGAGACTATGTAGGGAGAGATAGATGGGTGTGTAGAAAGAGAAAGCGTTCCTGAACCTTTTTAAAATAAGAAACAGAGGTAAAAGAGAGAAAAGTTTGTAGAGAGAAATCGAGGTCGGCAGAGACAGACAGGTTTGTAGGAAGTAAGAGAAAGAGGTGAAGGAGAAGGAAGCAAAGAGCCAGGACAAATGAATTTGTATATGGATGAGTTGTGATAATAAAGTTAATCTGCAATGTAAACACCATTGCTTCTGTGGCATTCCTGAATGAACTAGAATATATAAAGTACTACAAGTCAAAGGTTGGTTGGAACAATACTGACAGGAAACAAAGAAAAATTAACAAAACAAGTACAAGGTGCAGGCGACTGCTGTCACTCACTGTCCCTCCGTTTATGGAAGCAACACAGACTGCTGCCTGCTCACAGCTCTTAGTGTCTTCTCCTAGTAGGACTGGTAATTTAATTTAATCTGAGAGCTATAGAAAACCTTTTGGTTCTTATATATATTCTTTGAAATATATTTTCCAAATGTTTATATATTTGACATGTTAAGTGAGGAAGTTTGGCTCTGTTTTAGGCTCACTAAGGGTGCAATCAGTGGGCGTTTGCTCTACAGGGAGCCAGGTTTTCCTTTGTCACCTGTTTTTCAATGGCAAGGCTGTGCGCACTCAGTCTGTACTGTGCCGATCCGTAACCATGCTCAAATAATCTGCTATGGTGTCCGGTTGATTTAGAGCAACAAAACATGTAGTTTTTAAACAAAACTACATCATCCATTGGAAAATAGATGATGTAGTTTTGTTTAAGCTAATAGTGTAATCTAGTTGAGTTGTTGGTTATGTTCCTGATGCTTTGGTGGAACAGGTTTGTGAACTCAGCTGGGTAAGCGGGTGTCCATTTTGTTCATCTCTTGGCACTTGATAATATGAGAGGGGGTCACTATGTTTAGATGTGTCCAAAATTTAATTGCTTATTTTTGGTTTTAAATTCTGATAAACTGGCCTAATTCAGCCTCTTTGCATTATATTTAGTTTTCCTCTCGACATGTAGGAGAAGCTTACAGAACTCTGCATGCAAGATAGTGTGTTATATTATTGATTCAATTCTTGTTTTGTAAGTGGACGGACCCCCACCTCGCTGGTATGGGTGCACTTGGTTCAAACACACAACTCAAATGAGTTTTAGCCAAATTCTAATTGGCATTTTGTTTTACATTTTAGGTACAGCATACAAAGTCCTGTGTTCATTAAAAAGTCATTAAAATGCCCTTTACATTACTTTCAGTAGCTTTGTAGAACAGTCTTGTGTCAAATATACTCTAAAAGCTTTTTGAAAGTAAATAAAAAAAGCATGTATATTCTTTTATATGTTTATCAATGAGGGTATATAGGGTCTAAATATGATCAGCGGTTTTATTGTGATGTCAGTAGTCTGGAGTTTGAGTGGAGGATAGGGCATAGCAGGTCTGTTTGCGGAGCAGAGCTACTCTCTTTAAACCAGCTTGCCCACCCTTGCAGAATCAGAAAACATTTGTGACATTAAATGGCCAAAACAAACTTAAGACAGGCAAGAGGAGCATCAAAATATAAAAAACAAAAACCATGGGCGCCACCAGGTGGCTACTTTAATTATTTCACCTGTAATATACAACAACGAGTGATAAAAGTAAATATGAGGTCTTTATAGCTGAAAAAAAAATTTATATAATAGAAGGAGGAGTATTTCAATGGAATGGGGGTATAAATATTATAAATATTAAAAGAATTTGCCATGTGTCCCCATAGGGTTGGTGAAAGTCAGGTTTGACCTTTATTTGTGAAATCCTAACATTTTAAGTGATTTTCAGGATCCCAGAAACAAAAAAGAAATTTTGGAGTTGAAACCATGTCTCTAGCTCATTTAGAAATAGTAGTTTAGAAAAGGGTCCCCATGGTCATTCGCTATGTCATGAGTCCTCACGAGTAATAAAAACAGGTATGTGTGTGTG